>NW_019949808.1:0-9870 GCF_002910315.2 Salvelinus sp. IW2-2015 | reverse complement strand
GGAGGTAGTGGACCAGGTTGATCCAATGTGTTGTGACCTCCATACAAACGGTACTTCACAGCTTACCTCACAAGCTACCACTGTTGTCTAACTGTTCGAGCATAGCTATTCACAGACACAAATCGAAACACCTCTGACCATTTCTTAGACTTTGCTCGTCGAGCCTAGGCAGCATGTTCTGCGTTAGGCGTTGTTTCATGGTATCTAGAAGCGTTGAGTAGGACTCTGTGCTGCTGGCGAACAATTTCAATTATTCAGTGGCCGCTTTTTTTCCCCCACGTTTACAGACAGGCTATATTCAACGGGGTGTTGAAGTTCCTGTAAATTCTATTTGGTGGCTTGACGAATCCACTCAGTTATTCTCTGGTGCGTTGTTGTCTCACTCAGACGAAGCGCTGTTGAGAATCATAAAAATGAAAGAATTACTGGGCTGGTCTCACAGGTACTGCTTCATCCGCAGGGCAAGGTCTCTAAGAACCGGTTCCTAGCTTCAATAAAATCATATTTTGTACGAACCCAAGTTATCACACTAGTTCTGGATTCATTCCTGTGGGCGATCGAATTTGTTAATTGTCCACATCGGGACGTCCTCCGAATTGAAAGGATAGCAGCTACATAGTCATACTGACTTAATATATCATATCGGGTAGCAGCAACCAAAGTCGTTCATCTTCTAGGCAGACAGAACGCGTCTCTTTACTGAGTGGTATGACGGCTGCGTGTCACATGGTGTAATTACTGTGTGTACCATTGTTTGTACAGATGAATGATGTACCTTCAGGCGTTTGGACATTGATCCAAGGATGAATCAGACTTGTGGAGGTCTACAGCAATTGTTTTTGAGGTCTTGGCAGATTTCTTTGATTTTCCCATGATGTCAAGCAAAGAGGCACTGATTTGAAGGTAGGCCTTGAAATACATCCACAAGGTACACCTTTCATTAGACTCAAATGAATGTAAATTATCAAATTATGTTAATTATCAGAAGCTTCTAAAGCCATGACATCATTTTCTGGAATTTTCCTAGCTGTTTAAAGGCAGCAGTCAACTAGTGTATGTGAACTTCTTGACCCACTGGAATTGTGATACAGTGAATTATAAGTAAATAATCTGTCTGTAAACAATTGGACAAATTACTTGTCTCATTCCCAAAGTAGATGTCCTAACCAACTTGCAAAAACTACAGTTTGTTAACAAGAAATTTGTGGAGTGGTTTAAAAACGAYTTTTAATGACTCCAACCTAAGAGTCTGTAAACTTTTGCCTTCAACTGTATGTATGTATGTATGTATGTATGTATGTATGTATGTATGTATGTATGTATGTATGTATGTATGTATGTATGTATGTATAAATATTGATGTAATTTTATGTTTGTGCTTTTCTAATAACCACCTCAACTTGGTTCATGAGTGATAAAATGATCGTAACTGGTACAAGCAATTTGGCAGTACGCCCAGAACATTGTTTTGAGAACTGAAAGGGGTATCTCAGTTTTTAGGTCTCAGCTTGGAGAGAAGAAGCCTCGTGAGGTATTGGTCAGTCACGAGAACCAAAAGTTAATGATGAATTTATTATGAATAATGATGTAAATCATGCAAATATAACTTGTCTGTGTAAACAGTATAAGAGAACTAACGGGACTGACCCGGCAGAGCTCCTGACCGACCTGCACTACTTGGTGCATTGAGTTTGTTGGAACTTTTCCAGCTTGCTGGTAATAAAGAATGATTCATGTAAGATTGACTTCAGGAGTCCCCCCTGGTGGAAACTTCCACAACTAACATTTTATGAATGACTGAACAGCTGTAACAAGTTGTCCAGAGTAGGACATCCTCACTGGAACCCTGGTGTATAGAACAGGGGTCTCCAACAGCTTGATCTACCAGTAACTTACAGACCACCTACGAGTAGCTCGCCAAACAATTCTGACCGCAAAATGTCACTAACAAATCTCGCAAGTACCAGACACCGCAAGCTCCCAGCTCCTATCTAATCAAAGAAACATTGACATTATCCCACCCCTGCTCTAGAAAGACCCATGACCCTTACCCTCCAAGACCTGCTCCTCCCCCGGGAACCTCTCGTTGAAGTTGAGTCCTTTCAGCAGACTGTTCTCTGACAGAATCTTCCTGCCTGCCTCAGGCTTAGACAGCAGCAACCTAGGGGGACAGGAGATAGAGATGGAGCGAGTGGTGAAATGAGTCTCCTGAAAGTGTTGTAAATCAAACTAGAGGGCCTGGAYAACAGAAACAGACAGTAGTGGATCTAACGGTTCTGTCTGACAGCCTGGAACAACTTCTTCAAAGCCTCTTTAATGCTACTGTTGTTCCCAGTCCACCTGGCCGTGCTGCTGCTCCAGTTTCAACTGTTCTGCCTGCGGCTGTGGAACCCTGACTGTTCACCGGACGTGCTACCTGTCCCAGACCTGCTGTTTTCAACTCTCTAGAGACAGCAGGAGCGGTAGAGATACTCTCAATGATCAGCTATGAAAAGCCAACTGACATTTACTCCTGAGGTGCTGACTTGCTGCACCCTCGACAACCACTGTGATTATTATTATTTGACCATGCGGTCATTTATGAACATTTGAACATCTCGGCCATTTCTGTTATAATCTCACCCGGCACAGCCAGAAGAGGCTGGCCACCCCTCATAGCCTGGTTCCTCTAGGTTTTTTCCAAGGTTCTGGCCTTTCTAGGAGTTTTTCCTAGCCACCGTGCTTCTACACCTGCATTGCTTGCTGTTTGGGGTTTTAGGCTGGGTTTCTGTACAGCACTTTGAGATATTAGCTGATGTAAGAAGGGCTATATAAATACATTTGATATATTGCTCACAAGATGGCTGTTTAAAAAGGTTAATGACAGATTAGCCCATGTAAGAAAAAGAGGGACATGTCCTCACCTCCTGAACGTTGTCGTGAGACCTCGTCTCCACAGAAGAGACACGACTGTGGCCAGGACGGCATTAGCAGACTGACACAGAGTCTGCTCTCTCTGGGTCACCTTCATCAGAACCGTGATCACCTGGAGAAAGAGAACCAGGTAGAGACTCCCACAGGTTAACAGGCAGGTAGGTGTCAGACTCCAGACCAGCCTAGGGAAGGTTACCAGTCCAGCCTAGGGAAGGTTACCAGCAGGAGTAGGTTAGACTCCAGACCAGCCTAGGGAAGGTTACCAGGCCGGCCTAGGGAAGGTACCAGGCCGGCCTAGGGAAGGTTACCAGGCCGGCCTAGGGAAGTTACCAGCCGGCCAGAAGGTACCAGCGCCTAGAAGGTTACCAGGCGGCCTAGGAGGTAAGGCTTACCAGCCGGCTAGGGAAGGTTACCACCAGCCTAGGGAAGGTTACCAGGCCAGCCTAGGGAAGGTTACCAGCCAGCCTAGGAAGGTCCAAGTCAGTTTCAAACCAACTGTTAATGATAAACATCTCTCCATCTCTCCAGACAGGAAGTCCAGTTCAAACCAGAACCTCCTTTCTGACCACATGCAGAAACAAGTCACGTGACCTACCTCCTGTGTCCTCTCCTTCAGGACGAACTGAGACGGAGAGAGGCTGATGACAGAGGAGTCCATGACAGAGCGGGTGTGTAGGTCAGAGTAGGGAACAGCCTTAATGAAGCAGCCCTGGACCCTGTGTTTCTCACACAGACACACAGCTTGGAGACCTGGCCTGCTGCCACACCCATTAGCATAGCCACGTAGCCGTCTGACTGCTTCCTGTGGTCTTCCGAATAATGTTGCTGGTCCCTCCATAGCCTGATAGGGGGATCTGGGGGGCGAGAGAGACAGAGGGCAGATTGTACCTTTCACTCTATTAAGATGTGAGGCATATAGCCAGAGCTACATAACCCATACGTCGTCAGACTCATAACCCATACATCATCAGACTCATAACCCATACGTCGTCACAGACTCATAACCCATACGTCGTCACAGACTCATAACCCAAACGTCCTCAGACTCATAACCCATACATCGCCAGACTCATAACCCATACGTCGTCACAGACTCATAACCCCAAACGTCGTCAGACTCATAACCCAAACGTCGTCAGACTCATAACCCATACGTCGCCGTCAGACTCATAACCCATACGTCGCCACAGACTCATAACCCATACGTCGCCACAGACTCATAACCCATACGTCGCCAACTCATAACCCATACGTCGCCAGACTCAGAACCCATTACGTCGCACAGACTCATAACCCATACGTCGCCGTCAGACTCATAACCCATACGTCGCCGTCAGACTCATAACCCATACGTCGTCAGACTCATAACCCACACGTCGCCGTCAGACCTCATAACCCACACGTCGCCGCCAGACTCATAACCCACTACGTCGCGCCAGACTCATAACCCACACGTCGTCCAGACTCATAACCACACGTCGCCGCCAGACTCATAACCCAACGTCGCCCAGACTCATAACCCACACGTCGCGCCAGACTCATAACCCACGTCGCGCCAGACTCATAACCCATACGTCGCCGCCAGACTCATAACCCATACGTCCGCCAGACTCATAACCCAACGTTCGCGCCAGACTCATAACCCATACGTCGCCACAGACTCATAACCCACACGTCGTCGCCAGACTCATAACCCAACGTCGTCGCCACAGACTCATAACCCAACTCGCGCAGACTCATAACCCAACGTCGCGTCAGACTCATAACCCATACGTCGCCACAGACTCATAACCAACGTCGCCCAGACTCATAACCCAACGTCGCCGCCAGACTCATAACCCAACGTCGCCGACAGACTCAAACCCAACGTGCCCGATCTAACCACGTCGCCGCCAGACTCATAACCCATACGTCGCCGCCAGAACTCATAACCCATCACGTCGCCAGCCAGACTCATAACCCAACGTCGCCCAGACTCATAACCCAACGTCGCCGTCAGACTCATAACCCAACGTCGCCGCCAGACTCATAACCCAACGTCGCCGCAGACTCATAACCCACCACGTCGCCCGCCAGACTCATAACCCATCACGTCGCCGCAGACTCATAACCCAACGTCGCCGCCACGACTCATAACCCATACACGTCGCGCCAGACTCATAACCCATACGTCCGCAGACTAAACAACTCGCCAGACTCATAACCCAACGTCGCCGCCAGACTCATAACCCAACGTCGCCGCCAGACTCATAACCACACGTACGCCCGCCAGACTCATAACCCACACGTCGCCGCCAGACTCATAACCCATACGTCGCCGCCAGACTCATAACCCAACGTCGCCGCCAGACTCATAACCCACGTCGCCGCCAGACTTCATAACCACACGTCGCCGCCAGACTCTAAACCCACACGTCGCCGCCCAACTCATAACCCACACGTCCGCCGCCAGACTTCATAACCAACCGCCCCAGATCATAACCCACGTCGCCGCCAGACTCATAACCCAACGTCGCCGCCAGACTCATAACCCATACGTCGCCGCCAGACTCATAACCCATACGGTCGCCGCCAGACTCATAACCCATACGTCGCGCCAGACTCATAACCCATACGTCGCCGCCAGACTCATAACCCATACGTCGCGCCAGACTCATAACCCATACGTCGCCGCCAGACTTCATAACCCCAATACGTCGCCCGCCAGACTTCATAACCCATACGTCGCCGCCAGACTCATAAACCCATACGTCGCCGCCAGACTCATAACCCATACGTCGCCGCCAGACTCATAACCCATACGTCGCCGCCAGACTCATAACCCATACGTCGCCGCCAGAGCCGATTACCCATACGTCGCCGCCAGACTCATAACCCATACGTCGCCGCCAGGACTCATAACCCATACGTCGCCGCCAGACTCATAACCCATACGTCGCCGCCAGACTCATAACCCATACGTCGCCGCCAGTACGTCCGCCAGACTCATAACCCTATCGCACGCCAGACTCATAACCTACGTCGCCGCCAGACTTCATAACCCATACGTCGCCGCCAGAACTCATAACCCATACGTCGCCGCCAGACTCATAACCCATACGTCGCCGCCAGACTCATAACCCATACGTCGCCATCAGACTTCATAACCCATACATCGCCATCAGACTCATAACCCATACATCAGACTCATAACCCATACATCAGACTCATAACCCATACATCAGGACTCAAATCATACTCGCATAGGTCGTCTGAAACATCTGACAAACTTAAAAAGTGTCATGTCCCTTTAAGATCAGGACCACCACTGAAAACCGTCTGGTCACTTCAATAAGTCACTAGATCCTGGGGAGCCATAGTTACGATCGTGGGCCGTACTCAGTCATAACACGATGATAAACATAACCAGATGTTATAAGAGCTCAGTCCAGATGTTATAGATACTCAGGCCACTTAGTAGAGGGCTCACAGCTGACAGATGGTTAGCGTAGAGAGGGCCTCACAGTAACCAGGATTTAGGGTAAGAGGCCTCACAGAACAGGATGGTAGGTGAGAGGGCCTCACAGTAACCAGGATGGTTAGGGTAGAGAGGGCCTCACAGTGAACCAGGATTGTGTGGGTAGAGAGGGCCTCACAGTAACCAGATGGTTAGGGTAAGAGGGCCTCACAGAACCAGGATGGTTAGGGTAGAGGGCCTCACAGTGAACCAGATGGTTAGGTAGAGGGCCTACAGTGACCAGGATTTAGGTAGAGAGGGCCTCACAGTGAACCAGGATGTTAGGTAGGAGGCTAGTGCGAGTGTTAGGGTAGAGAGGGCCTCACAGTGAACCAGGATGGTTAGGGTAGAGAGGCCTCACAGTGAACCAGGATGGTTAGGGTAGAGAGGGCCTCACAGTGAACCAGGATGTTAGGGTAGAGAGGGCCTCACAGTGAACCAGGATGGTTAGGGTAGAGAGGGCCTCACAGTAACCAGGATGGTTAGGGTAGAGAGGGCCTCACAGTGAACCAGGATGGTTAGGTAGAGAGGGCCTCACAGTGAACCAGGATGGTTAGGGTAGAGAGGGCCTCACAGTGAACCAGGATGGTTAGGGTAGAGAGGGCCTCACAGTGAACCAGGATGGTTAGGGTAGAGAGGGCCTCACAGTGAACCAGGATGTTAGGTATAGAGGGGCCTCACAGTGAACCAGGATGGTTAGGGTAGAGAGGGCCTCACAGTAACCAGGATGGTTAGGGTAGAGAGGCCTCACAGTAACCAGGATGGTTAGGTAGAGGGCCTCACAGTACCAGGATGGTTAGTAGAGGACCTCACAGTAACCAGGATGGTTAGGGTAGAGAGGGGCTCACAGTGAACCAGGATGGTTAGGGTAGAGAGGGCCTCACAGTAAACCAGGATGGTTAGGGTAGAGGGGCCTCACAGTGAACCAGGATGGTTAGGGTAGAGAGGGCCTCACAGTTAAACCAGGATGGTTAGGGTAGAGGGCCTCACAGTAAACCAGGATGGTTAGGGTAGAGGGCCTCACAGTGAACCAGGATGGTTAGGTAGAGAGGGCCTCACAGTGAACCAGGATGGTTAGGGTAGAGAGGGCCTCACAGTAAACCAGGATGGTTAGGGTAGAGAGGGCCTCACAGTGAACAAGGATGGTTAGGGTAGAGAGGGCCTCACAGTGAACCAGGGATGGTTAGGGTAGAGAGGGCCTCACAGTGAACCAGGAATGGGTAGGGTAGAGAGGGCCTCACAGTGAACCAGGATGGTTAGGTAGAAGAGGCCTCACAGTGAACCAGGATGGTTAGGGTAGAGAGGGCCTCACAGTGAACCAGGATGGTTAGGGTAGAGAGGGCCTCACAGTGAACCAGGATGGTTAGGGTAGAGAGGGCCTCACAGTGAACCAGGATGGTTAGGGTAGAGGGGGCCTCACAGTGAACCAGGATGGTTAGGGTAGAGAGGGCCTCACAGTGAACCAGGATGGTTAGGTAGAGAGGGCCTCACAGAAACCAGGATGGTTAGGGTAGAGAGGGCCTCACAGTGAAACCAGGATGGTTAGGTGGTATGAGAGGGCCTCACCGTGAACTTGATGCCAGGCTGTGAGGGCCTCACCGTGAACTTGATGCCAGGCTGTGAGGTCCTCACAGTGAACCAGGATGGTTAGGGTAGAGAGGGCCTCACCGTGAACTTGATGCCAGGCTGTGAGGGCCGTACTCCAGACTGTTTGATCTCCAGCTTGGACAGGGTGCAGGCCACCCGGGTTGGGGCAAACAGCAGGTGGACAACAACATCCTCCCTGGGCCGGATGGACAGCTCTCTGTGGCGGGTCAACCTCTCCTCCTGTCCAAAGCTACTCTGGAGCTGGGAGAGACATATTACATTAAGATAGACAGGAGAGAGAGACAGATCTATTACATTAACAGATAGACAGGAGAGAGAGAGACAGATATATTACATGAATAGATAGACAGGAGAGAGAGAGACAGATATATTACATTAACAGATAGACAGGAGATATATATTATATGAATAGATAGACAGGAGAGAGAGATCACAGTTCAAACACCACAGGAGTCCACAGCCTCCAGGCAAGCAGTCTGACAGAGCTGTTGTGATTGACCTCTACAGAGAAGCTGAATATGGAGCTGGACAAGTTAAGGAGCAGTCTGACAGAGAGCTGTTGTGATTGATCTCTACAGAGAAGCTGGACAAGTTAAGGATCTTGGTTCTTACCTGGAAACAGCTGTGATCTTGTCCTCGGATCAGCAGACGCAGGTGGTGTGTTGTGTCGGGGGAGTTATTACGAAGAACCAGCTTCTGTTGTCTGTACAGGTAGAGGACCACATTCAGAGCTCCAACAACACGTCCAACAACAATCAACCTCTTCAACAGCTTTCTAACCATGTTCATAACACATGATTTAAAAAATATATTTAACTAGGCAAGACAGTTAACTTCTTTGGGGTAGGGGGCAGTATTTTCACGTCCGGATGAAAAGTGTGCCCAGAGTAAACTGCCTGCTACTCAGGCCCAGATGCTAATACATGCACATATTATGGATGGAAAACACTCTGGAGTTTCTAAAACTGTTTGAATGATGTCTGTGAGTATAACAGAACTCATTTGGCAGGCAAAAACCTGAGAAAAAATCCAACCAGGAAGTGGGAAATCTGAGGTTTAGTTTTTCCAAGTCTTTGCTTATCCAAGATAGTGGAAATGGGGTCATGTTGCACTTCCTAAAGCTTCCACTAGATGTCAACAGTCTTTAGAACCTTGTATGATGCTTCTACCKTGAAGTGGGGGCGAATGAGAGGGGATTGAGTAAGGTCTGCCAGGAGCTGACCATGCGCGTTCATGTGAGAGTTAGCTTGAGTTCCATCGCATTTCTGAAGACAAAGGAATTCTCCGGTTGGAAAATTATTGAAGATTTATGTTAAAAACATCCTAAAGATTGATTCTATACTTTGTTTGACATGTTTCTACGGACTGTAATATGACTTTTCGTCTGAACTTTCGCCTGGACCTCCCCGCGCGTTGTGAGTTTGGATTGTGTACTGAACGCACGAACAACAAGGAGGAATTTGGACATAAATGGACATTATCGAAGAAACCAAACATTTATTGTGGAACTGGGATTCCTGGGAGTGCATTCTGATGAAGATCATCAAAGGTAAGTGAATATTTATAATGCTATTTCTGACTTCTGTTGACGCCAAGATGGCGGATATCTCGTTGTCTTATTTGGGCTGAGCGTGGTACTCAGATTATTGCATGGTGTGCTTTTTCGAAATCTGACATAGCGGTTGCATTAAGGAGAAGTGGATCTAAAATTCCATGCATAACAGCTGTATCTTTGATCAACGTTGATGAGTATTCCTGTAAATTGATGTGGCTCTCTGCAAAATCACCGGATGTTCTGGAACTACTGAACATAACGCGCCAATGTAAACTCAGATGTTTGGATATAAATATGA
>NW_019949807.1:13337-14574 GCF_002910315.2 Salvelinus sp. IW2-2015 | reverse complement strand
TGGTTAGCAGATGTTAATGCGAGTGTAGCGAAATGCTTGTGCTTCTAGTTCCGACAATGCAGTAATATCTAACAAGTAATCTAACAAATTCACAACAACTACCTTATACACACAAATGTAAGGGATGAATAAGAATATGTACATATTAATACATGGATGAGCGATGGCCGTGCATCATAGGCAGATGCAGTAGATGGTATAGAATACTGTATATACATATGAGTATATACATATACTGTATATACATATGAGGGTAATGTAGCATATGTGAACATTATTAAAGTTGCAATATTTAAAGTGACTAGTGATACCTTTTATTAAGTCCATTTATTAAAGTGGCCAGAGATTGAGTCTGTATGTTGGCAGCAGCCTCTCTGTGTTAGTGATGGCTATTTCACAGTCTGATGGCCTTGAGATTGAAAAACAGCTTCTGTCTCTCGGTCCCAGCTTTGATGCAACTGTACTGACCTCGCCTTCAGGATGATAGCGGTGTGAACACGCAGCGACTCGGGTGGTTGTTGTCCATGATGATCTTTTTGGCCTTCATGTGACATCGAGTGGTGTAGGTGTCCTGGAGGGAAAGTAGTTTGCCCCGGTGATGCGTTGTGCAGACCGGAYCACCCTCTGGAGGGTCTTGCGGTTGAGGGCGGTGCAGTTGTCATACCAGGCGGTGATACAGTCCGACAGGATGCTCTCGATTGTGCGTCTGTAAAAGTTTGTGAATGTGTTCGGTGACAAGACAAATTTCTTCAGCCTCCTGAGGTTGAAGAGTCGCTGTTGCGCCTTCTTCACCACACTGTCTGTGTGGGTGGACCATTTCAGTTTGTCTGTGATGTGTACGCCGATGAACTAAAAACGTTCCACCTTCTCCACTACTGACCCGTCAATAGCGTTGTCTGCCAACTTGATGATTGAGTTGGATGCGTGCATGGCCACACAGTCATGGGTGAACAGGGAGTACAGGAGAGGGCTCAGAACGCACCCTTGTGGGACCCAGTGTTGAGGATCAGCGGGGTGGAGATATTGTTTCCTACCTTCGCCACCTGGGGGCAGCCTGTCAGAAAGTCCAGGACCCAATTGCACAGGGCGGGGTCGAGACCCAAGGTCTCGAGCTTAATGACGAGTTTGAAGGGGACTATGGTGTTAAATTCTGAGCTGTAGTCAATGAACAGCATTCTTTCATAGGTATTCCTCTTGTCCAGATGAGATTGTGCAGTGCGATGGCGATTGCATCGTC
>NW_019949807.1:4699-6987 GCF_002910315.2 Salvelinus sp. IW2-2015 | reverse complement strand
TTCTTCATGTATGCATTTTCTGATGTTTGATCAGAGATCTTTTAACAGAGTATCTCTTGTCACAATGATCACAGCTATGAGGTTTATCTCCTGTGTGTGTTCTCTGGTGTATAGTCAGAGAGCTTGATGTAGTAAAACTCATCCCACATTGATCACAGCTAAAAGGTTTCTCTCCTGTGTGTGTTCTCTGGTGCACTGTCAGCGCTCCAAATTGGCCAAAACTCAACCCACATTGATCACAGCTAAAAGGTTTCTCTCCTGTGTGTGTTCTCTGGTGTATAGTCAGAGAGCTAGATGTAGTAAAACTCTTCCCACATTGATCACTGATATAAGGCTTCTCTCCTGTGTGTGTTCTCTGGTGTGTTATCAGATTGCCTGATGTAGTAAAACTCTTCCCACATTTATCACAGCTATAAGGTTTCTCTCCTGTGTGTATTCTCTGGTGTATTTTAAGTTCTGATGAAGATGTGCAACCTTTCCCACAGTCAGAGCAGCAATGAGATTTCTTCCCTGTGATTCTCTGCTGGTGTTTCGACATGGAGAGACTCTTCTCTGCCTCGTCAGCATCATGAGGTTGTTGAGGATCCACGATAGTCACGTCTCTCTCCTGTGTGAACAACAAGTCAGACAGATGGTTAAAGGCCCACAACAGCAGAAATCCACTGTAAAAGGTTATGTGTAGCCATGATGTTGTACAAACAATGACGTCTGTAATGAATGTTCATTATTTGACATTTGTCTTAAGAATGTCAAGTGAACAACAATAGTCATATAACGTGTCAGGTAACTTATTTGAAAAGTCATTACTTCATTACATTGCTCAACATTTGTCATAACTATTTAGAGCAGTTCATTTGTATCCGCTCTCTCGTTGGACTTCGGCTGCATTTCCCCCCCCATTTTTTTCTAATCTGAAAACGTTGAAGCCACGCCCATTTCTTGAAGAATTGTATTATGGGCCCTAAAGTACTGCGTGTTTACATCATATTTTGGCGAATTTAGTACGACATCCGGGAACTTTTGGCATACTAACTACATCATACTATGACCAATAAGCATACTATATACTCAATTAACATCACACATAGTGCGGTTAGTATGAGTATTCTAACACAGCTCARGACTCTGGGCAGCCATTTTGTTTGTTTAAAAACTAGGTTGCCCCTTTAAAAAAGCCACTCAACAATCAATCAACCAATCTGCAGTCAACCAATAACCAAGCTGTAATTCCACCACTGTTTTGGTAATAAGATGATTGGATGGGGCTGGAGAATGTAACCTGCTCACTCAAATTTCATAGACAAATAATGGATGAAAGGCACTGACCCTTCCATGAATATCTAACATTATAGTTTTATAACCAGTTGTAGGCTATACAGGTGTTGATTTACATTTTTATTGTTTCTAAACTTGGAGTAAAAAAGTTTATTGGGGCTCTGATGGGGTACAACAGTCTAGCTCTATATCTAAGCTCTCTGACTAACACCAGAGAACACCACAAGGAGAGAAACCTTTAGCTGTGATAATGTGGGAATGATTTTACTACATCATAAGCTCTCTGACTATACACCAGAGAACACACCAGGAGAGAGACCTTATGTTTGTAATCATTGTGAGAAATTTTCTTACATCTAGCCAGCCTGCTTCACACCAGAGAACACACGAGATAAACCCTCATAGCTGATGATCAATGGTACAAGAGATACTCTGATAAAGATCTCATGATGTCAAACATCAGAAAACATGCATACATGAAGAAGTTGTTTCATGCCATAATGCAATGAATATAATGTCACAATGTAAATGTTTTTAACATTGTAGTAGGAGTATTTAATGATGTCACAATGTAGAATGTTTTAACAATTGTAGAAGGAGTATTTTAATGATGTCAACAATGTTAGAATGTTTTAAACATTGTAAGTATGAGTAATTTTAATGTCACAAATGTAAAAATGTTTAACATTGTAGAAAGGAGTATTTAATGATGTCACAATGTAGAATGTTTTAACACTGTATAGATAGGAGTATTTTAATGACACAATGTAGATGTTTTAACATTTAGTAGAGTATTTTAATGATGTCACAATGTAGAAATGGTTTTAACATGTCACGAAGGAGTATTTTGAATGATTGTTGCTAAGTTAATACCTTTGCCCTGTCATGATGCAGCATGAATGGATAAATTCGCCTCAGGGAAAACCGGCTCTGAATTGAATAGAGTAATTATTTAACAAAATGTGACCTAAACAAAAAAAAGAGCTGTGTAACTTACTGCGTTGGTGACCAAC
>NW_019949807.1:0-4416 GCF_002910315.2 Salvelinus sp. IW2-2015 | reverse complement strand
AACATTGTAGTAGGAGTATTTTAATGATATTTACCTTATCATTTGCTCTATTCAATTGATGCAGCATGATATGGATATTATCCTCAGGGGAAAATCCAGGCTCTGAATTGAAAGAGTATTATTTAACAAAAAGTGACTAACAAAAAAAGGGCTGTGTTACACTTACTTTGTTGGTGACCCACTTTAATCAAAATGCAGCACTTCTAAATGTAACCAGCTGTTTTCTACAAGTTAAAAAAAGCTGCTTGTTTTAAAAAAATACATGTAATATGATAATTGTTGCAGATGTTTGTGTATATACACACATGAAAGCAGTATAATAAATTGGTCTACAATCAATTTTATTAACAATCTGACATCACTCCAGTATTTCTTGACAACATTCAAATGCTAATTGTCTTTATTCCACTACTGAGAAGCATGACTCAAATCACCTCATAATTCAAACATTCAGCCTGACAAAAGATATGTTTTATTATTCCATGCCTCACCATTAAGTGAAGTATTGCCAATACATATTAACAAAGGGTGAACATTTGGTTTTGATTTTCATATTTACAAATTATGTAACAGTTAGTAATGATAATTATTTCTGTAACAGCAGACCATTTCTGGGTACATTTATATTGACAATGTTGCCCTGCTTTTAGATATGGTTATATTGATGTTGTTACCCTTCTTTTAGAAATACAGGATTCATTCTCAGATGTGCTAGCCCAAATGCATGACATTGGCATTTCCTAAGGGTGCTCATTAGTCTTTCAGTTGTTAGTCTTCTGTTTGTTGTGGACTAAATATGTCTGTTTATTTTCATGTTTTTATTTGTGTCAGACAGTGCTGAAAGTCTACATCAGCTACATCCGATCCCTCTTTGAATACGCCCTACCACCTGGATAACAGCTTCAGCAGATCAATAGGCTACAGATAATCCAAAACATGGCAACAAAAATGCTTACAGATTACCAAGATAACTGATGTAACAGCAGATCAATCGGCTACAGATAAACATCTGCTAAACACGTGTATGTGACCAATAAAATGTGATTATGATTTTTAAAAAAATGTCCTATTTATCAAAGGTGCTTTTGGCTGGGGTCAAAATGACTCCAAAGGATTTGAAATTGTTAAAAGTCCATTTTGATACAGAAACTCTAATCCAATCCAATTGGCCCAGCGTCGTCCGGGTTAGGGGAGGGTGGCAGGAACTAATGGGGCTCCATAATAAACCCCAGGAAGAGTAGCTGCTGCCTTGGCAGGAACTAATGGGGATCCGTAATAAACCTTATTTGTAAATGCTTATTAGCATCAATGTAGATGACATGCAAGACTACAAATAATAATAATAATAAACTTCTTCCCTTAAGTATGATGGAGGCCACTAAGACTACAAATCCCTGCAGCCTCACGGATTCAGACTACACATAATAATAATAACAAACTTCTTCCATTAAGTATGATAGAGGCCACTAAGACTACAAATCCCAGCAGCCTCACGGATTCAGACTACACATAATAATAAGAACAAACTTCTTCCATTAAGTATGATGGAGGCCACTGTGTTTTTGGGGACCTTCAATGCTGCAGAAATGTTTTGGTACCCTTCCCCAGATCTGTGCCTCGACACAATACTGTCTCAGAGCTCTACGGACAAATCCTTTGACCTCGTGGCTTGGTTACCTGTGGGACTTTATACAGACAGGTGTGTGCCTTTCCGAATCATGTCCAATCAATTGAATTTACCACAAGTTGACTCCAATCAAGTTGTAGAAACATCTCAAGGATGATCAATGGAATCAGGATGCATCTGAGCTCAATTTCGAATTTCATATTAAAGGGTCTGAATACTTAAGTAAATAATTGTGCAAAAATGTCTAAAAACCTGTTTTTGGTTTGTCATTATGGGGTATTGTGATGTCATAATGGGATATTGTGATGTCATTAAAGGGGTATTGTGATGGTATTGTGATGTCATTATGGGGTATTGTTTGTAGATTGATGAGGGAAAAACATCTTCCATTTTAGAATAAGGCTTTGATGTAACAAAATGTGGAGAAAGTGAAGGGGTCTGAATACTTGAAAGTGAAGGGGTCTGAATAATAAACAAATGCACTGTATACCCCTGGTAGAGTTTTCTACCGCTGGCAGAGTTTCCTTCCGTTGGCAGTTTTGTACACAGTCACGTGATACGTGGTATAGAAATGTCCAATCATAGGAGAGTACATGGGAGGCACTGTACTGTGTGTCTGCAGGTGACTATCTGGTCAAAACCACTGATACAGGTGCCCCTCCACCCTCTGGTGGGATGAATCATGTCTACAGATTCAAATACTTAGATGTGTATTGGGTATCTGTTGTGAAATGGTTAGATATTACTTGTTAGATGTTACTGCACTGTCGGAGCTAGAAACACAAGTATTTCGCTACACCCGCAATTACATCTGCTAAACATGTGTAGGTGACCAATAAAATGTTATTTGATTTGAATTAAACGTCCTATTTATCAAAGGTGCTTTTGGCTGGGGTCAAAATGACTCCAAAGGATTTGAATTTGTTTAAAGTCCATATTGATACAGAAACACTAAACCATGATTTATATTTATTAAGAACAAGTTGATTGACAAAGTCATGAAAAATTGGAACAATTGAATAAACCACATTTTGGCTATGATAAAAGATATGCCTCTGGGGTCAAAATCATCCATGTCAGAAGTGTGGTTCAATGCAAATATGTAGTGGGTGTAAAGTTTGTTTTAAACTCTCACTCATTAAACACGAATCAATCAACACATGCTTCTCTTTGAACGACTTTATATAATATTAAACTTTTATGAAATAAATGAAAAATAAACTTGTTTCCTCAACTGCGTTGCCCACTCCAGTCAGCAGATGGCGATGTGCGTCTTTTAGGTTCAGGCGATGCTGCCAGTGTGACGTATAATCTAGTGGACGGGACGCTCCTTCAACAACAACAGCTAGTCAGACACCTCGGTAGCTTTCKAGCAAACATAGCTACAACATTCACGCTCTTTACACTGTTTTGGTGTATATTAGKCGCTGTGTATTAAACACACTTCTGTCGTATGTACTTGTTGGCTGGTTAAGTTAGCATTAGCCTAGCTAGCTAACATCTCCGACCATGAGTTCACTAAGCTACTCTCCTCCTGATAAAGGGGAGTCTGCTGGACAGAGAAAGGAGGGGGACGAACAGGAGGCTGTTACAATAAAACAAGAAGTAGAGGATGAGGCTGTTACCCTGAAAGAAGAAGAGAAAGACGTTACAGTGAAAGAAGAGGTGCTGGCTAGCCGAGTAGAACACCTTTTAGGAGAGGTGCTGGCTAGCAGAGTAGAACACCTGTTTAGGAGGTGCTGGCTACAGAGTAGAACACCTGTTTAGGAGAGGTGCTGGCTAACAGAGTAGAACACCTGTTTAGGAGAGGTGCTGGCTAGCAGAGTAGAACACCTGTTTAGGAGAGGTGCTGGCTAACAGAGTAGAACACCTGTTTAGGCGAGCTGCTGGCTAGCAGATAGAACACCTGTTTAGGAGAGGTGCTGGCTAGCAGAGTAGAACACTGTTTAGGAGAGGTGCTGGCTAGCAGAGTAGAACACCTGTTTAGGAGAGGTGCTGGCTAGCAGAGTAGAACACCTGTTTAGGAGAGGTGCTGGCTAGCAGAGTAGAACACCTGTTTAGAGAGAGGTGCTGGCTAGCGGAGTAGAACACCTGTTTAGAGAGGTGCTGGCTAGCGGAGTGGAACACCTGTTTAGGAGAGGTGCTGGTAGCGAGTAGAACACCTGTTTAGGAGAGGTGCTGGCTAGCAGAGTAGAACACCTGTTTAGGAGAGGTGCTGGCTAGCAGAGTAGAACACCTGTTTAGGAGAGGTGCTGGCTAACAGAGTAGAACACCTGTTTAGGCGAGCTGCTGGCTAGCAGAGATGAACACCTGTTTAGGAGAGGTGCTGGCTAGCAGAGTAGAACACCTGTTTAGGAGAGGTGCTGGCTAGCGGAGTAGAACACCTGTTTAGGAGAGGTGCTGGCTAGCAGAGTAGAACACCTGTTTAGGAGAGGTGCTGGCTAGCAGAGTAGAACACCTGTTTAGGAGAGGTGCTGGCTAGCGAGTAGGATCATTCGAGGAGCTAGCCATCGTTCACACATACAATAGCCTGCTAATACCTTAGCTAGCTTTTTACCACATGTTGAATCAGAATGTTGATATCATCCTAAAAAGTACAATTACAAGTGCATCTTAAACATACCATCCACTTATGAGTAACTCTTAAATATACAACATTATTCATGAACAAAACAGTGGGTATGACTTTGTGCTTAAAATAATCAAACTTTTCTGAAGATGACAGATAAAGCACACATTGTCATTACACATTACATTGTCTTCCATATTCCTCAGATACCTTGTAAACG
>NW_019949806.1:0-9879 GCF_002910315.2 Salvelinus sp. IW2-2015 | reverse complement strand
GTATACCTCTTAGTCTAACCCTGACCCCTGACCCTGATCCTGAACCTAACCCTGACTCTCCTCCTGACCCTGACCCTCCCCCTGACCCTAACCCTGACCCTCCTGACCCTAACCCCGACCCTCCCCCTAACCCTGACATTGACCTTGACCCTAACCCTGACTCCGAACCCTGACCAAGTCAGTGTCCTTGATCCCCATGTGATAGTTTGGTGTCTCATTTCAGTCTCAGTCCTCTATCCCTCCCTCAGTACTCTATCCCTCTCTGTCTAGGTCCTGTGACATGTAGGGTTCTCTATCAGGTCTAGTTCCTGTGACATGTAGGGTTCTCTATCAGGTCTAGGTCCTGTGACATGTAGGGTTCTCTATCAGGTCTAGGTCATGTGACGTGTAGGGTTCTCTATCAGGTCTAGATCCTGTGACATGTAGGGTTCTCTATCAGGTCTAGGTCCTGTAACATATAGGGTTCTCTATCAGGTCTAGGTCCTGTAACATGTAGGGTTCTCTATCAGGTCTAGGTCCTGTAACATGTAGGGTTCTCTATCAGGTCTAGGTCCTGTGAGGTGTAGCGTTCTCTAATCAGGTCTAGGTCCTGTGACATGTAGGGTTTGATTAGGAGAAGACTTGGGGATGTGTGATTATGAGAAGACTTGGGGCTGTGTGATTGAGAAGACTTGGGTCCGAGTCCTGATTCATGAACATTTTAGCCTTTTGGATCATAATGAATTAGATTACATTGACAGGGGGGACCTGATCCTAGACCACCACTCCTACCCTGAGATCTGATCCTAGACCACCACTCCTACCCTGAGCACTGATCCTAGATCAACACTCCTACCTTGAGACCTGATCCTAGACCTGATCCTAGACCACCAGTTCTACCCTGAGACCTGATCCTTGATCACCACTCCTACCCTGAGACCTGATCCTAGATCACCACTCCTACCCTGAGACCTGATCCTAGACCACCACTCCTACCCTGAGCCCTGATCATAGATCACCACTCCTACCCTGAAACCTGATCCTAGACCACCACTCCTACCCTGAGGCCTAATCCTAGACCACCAAACCTACCCTGAGACCTGATCCTATAGATCACCACTCCCTACTCCCTGAGACCCTGAACCTACAACCTGAATCCTAGAAACCCACCACTCCTCCTCTGGAAGACTGATCCTAGATCAGAGTTCTTCTCTGGAAACACTTGGTTCATACACTTGTTTCCCCATAAAACAAAGGTTGTCCTGATCTCTCTAGGTAATAATTAGCATCGATGAAACCAGAAGTACAGTAAGTAAGATGCATGCTAAGTTCGTGGTTTATGAATATTGATTGTGGGTGCTGTAGTCCCAGGTGTTTTGTTCTGGGTTAAATGGAGGGAGGGGGGGGGGATCCTCTATTTACAACGAGGCTGTCACAAGCCAAGAATCTAACCGGCAACTCAGCTAAACACTTCTGCAATTAAACTCCTGAAACCAACTCACTCACTAAATGTAATTGCTTTCCTCAAAGCCCTGATACACAATATATCAACATTCAATTCGACCCAGCAATAGCCTGTACTAGCCTTCCCCAAACAATAATAGGGCTGCACAATGTTGGAAACTCCAGAGGACACCCAGTGTAACTACCATGTTAACAATAACTCCCTGGAATCTGAAGACACCCAGTAACTACCATGTAAGCAATAACTCCTGGAAATCTAGAGACACCCCCAGTAATACCAGTAACAATAACCTTCCTGAATCTAGAGACAACCGCAGGACCTACCAATTAACAATACTCTGGAATCTAGAGACACCCCAGTAACTACCCATGTAACAATAACTTCCTGGAATCCAGAGACACCCAGTACACCATGTAACAAATCAACTCCTGGAATCAGAGACCCCCAGTAAACTACCATGTAAACAATAACCCTGGAATCCAGAGAACACCCAGTAACTTAATACCATGTAAACCAATAATCTGGAATCTGAGACACCCGTAACTACCATGTAACAATAACTCCTGGAAATCTAGAGACACCCAGTAACTAACCTGTAACAATACCTCCTGGAATCTAGAGACATCCCAGTAACTACCATGTAACCAATAACCCCTGGAATCTAAGAGCCACCCATAAAACTACAAATGTAACAATACTCTGGAAATCTTAGAGACACCCAGTAACTCCATGTAACAATAACTCCTGGAATCTAAGAGACACCCAGTAATACCATAGTAACAATAACTCATGGAATCTAGGACACCAGTAACTACATGTAACAATAACTCCTGGAATCCAGAGACACCCAGTAACTACCATGTAACAATAACTCTGGGAATCTAGAGACACCCAGTAACTACTCATGTAACAATAACTCCTGGAATCTAGAGACACCCAGTACTACCATGTAACAATAACTCATGGAATCTAGAGACACCCAGGACCTACCATGTAACAATAACTCCTGGGAATCCAGAGACACCCAGTAACTACCATTAACAATAACTCCTGGAAGATCTAGAGACACCCAGTAAATACCATGTAAGCAATAACTCCTGGAATCTAGAGACACCAAGTAACATACCGATGTCAACAATAACTCCTGGAATCTAGAGACCACCCAGTAACTACAATGTAACCAAAACTCCTCGAATCTAGAACACCCAGTAACTACATGTAACAATACTCCTGGAATCCAGAGACCACCCAGTTAACTACCATGTAACAATAATCCTGGAATCCCAGAGACACCCTGTAACTACCATTAACAATAACTCTGGCATCCAGAGACAACCAGTAACTACCATGTAACAATAAACTCCTGGATCTACGAGACACCAGTTAACTACCATGTAACAATAACTCCTGGAATCTCGAGACACAGCCCAGTAACTACCATGTAAGCATAACTCCTGAATCTAGAGACACCCAGTAACGTTCCATGTAACAATAACTCCTGAATCTAGAGACAACCCAGTAACTACCATGTAACAATAAACTCCTGGAATCTAGAGACACCCCAGGACCTACCATGTACCAATAACTCCTGGAATCCTAGAGACACCCGCAGATAACTACATGTAACAATACACTCCTGGAATCTAGAAGACCCCCCAGGGAACCTACCATGTAACAATAACTCCTGGAAATCTAGAGACACCAAGTAACTACCATGTAACAATAATCCTCGGAATCTAGAGAACCGTAACTACCATGTAACAATAACTCCTGGAACTAAGAGACACCCAGTAACTACCATGTAACAATACACTCCTCGGAATCCATTAGACACCCAGTAACTACCATGTAACAATAACTCCTGGAATCTAGAGACACCAGTACTACCATGTAACAATACTCCTGGAATCTAGAGACACCCAGTAACTACCATGTAACAATAACTCTGGAATCGCAGAAGCCACCCAGTAACTACCATGTAACAATACTCTGGAATCCAGAGACACCCAGTAACTACCCATCGTAACAATAACTCCTGGAATCTAGAGCCACCCAGTAACTAGCCGATGTAACAATAACTCCTGGAATGCTAGAGACCCCAGTAACTACCAGTAACAATAACTCCTGGAAATCTAGAGACCCCCAGTAACTACCATGTAACAATAATCCTGGAACTCTAGAGGACCCCAGTAACTACCATGTAACAATAACTCCTGGAATCTAGAGACACCCAGTACTACCATGTAACAATAACTCATGGAAATCTAGAGACAACCCAGTACCTACCATGTAACAATAACTAGAGACTGGCAATCTAGAGAACACCCAGTTAACTACCATGTAACAATAACTCCTGAAATCTAGAAGACACCCAGTACCTACCATGTTAACAATAACTCCTAGAATCTAAAAGACACCCAGTAACTACCAATGTAACAATAACTCCTGGAATCTAGAGCACCCAGTAAACTACCATGTAACAATAACTCCTGGAATCCTAGAGACCACCCAGTAACTACCATGTAACAATAACTCCTGAAATCTAGAGACAGCCCAGTAACTAACCAATGTAACAATACTCCTGGAATCGTACACACCCTCTAACTGTAAAATTGCTTCCCACACAAAACTCGTGACAGTGATATAGTGAACATGCCCCAGAGATAACGATTCTAGTTAAGGACAGTCACCCTGTTAACCATTCAATCATACGGAAACCCTGGGTACTGGACCAAAACAACCAGGAAGTTAAAGGACAATTCAATCATACGGAACCCTGAAGTACTGGGGCAAAACAACCAGGGAAAGTTAAAGGACCACTTCAATTCAATACGGAAACCCTGGGTACTTGGACCTAACAACCAGGAAGTTTAAGGACCATTTCAATCCATATGGTGGGCGTCAGTAAGCACTGTGACGGGGAGGGGTGGGTCAGTACACTGTGACGGGGAGGGGTGGGGTCAGTAACGCACTGGTGACGTGGAGGGGTGGGTCCCAGTACCACTGTGACGGGGAGGGGTGGGTCAGTAACCACTGTGACAGGGAGGGCTGGGTCAGTACCACTGTGACGAGGAAGGGGTGGGCGCAGTACCCCATCAGGTCACCTGCTGAGACAGTCTTTCCCAGAGACCAGACACACCAAGTCACCTGCTGAAACAGTCCCCTTCCCCAGAGACAGACAACACGCAGGGTCACCTGCTGAGACAGTCTTCCCCAGAGACCAGACACAGCCAGGTTCACCTGCTGAGACAGTAATTCCCCAGAGAAGAACACAACACCAGGTCACCTGTGAGACAGTCTTCACGCAGAGACCAGACACACCAGGTTACCTGCTGAACAGTCCTTTCCCCAGAGACCAGACACACCAGGTCACCTGCTGGAGACAGTCTTCCCCAGAGACAGACACACCAGGTCACCTGCCTGAAACAGTCTTCCCAGAGACAGACACACCAGGTCCCTGCTGAGACAGTCTTTCCCCAGAGACAGACACACCAGGTTTACCTGCTGAAACAGCTTCCCCAGAGACAGACACACCAGGTCACCTGCTGAAAGACAGTCTTCCCCAGAGACAGAGCACACCAGGTCACCTGCTGGCAACAGTCTTCCCAGAGACAGACACATGACCAGGTCACCTGCCTGAAACAGTCTTCCCCAGAGACAGACACAACCCGATTCACTGCTGAGACAGTTCTTCCCCAGAGACAGACACCAGGTCACTTGCTGCGACAGGTCTTTCCCCAGAGCAGACAACACCAGGTCACCTGCTGAGACAGTCTTCCCCAGAGACAGACACACCAGGTCAACCTGCTGAGACAGTCTTCCCACAGAGCACAGACACACCAGGTCACTTGCTGAGACAGTCTTCCCCAGAGACAGACCACCAGGTCCTTGCGGACCAGTCTTCCCCAGAGACAGACACACCAGGTCACTTGGCTGAGACAGTCTTCCCCAGAGACAGACCACAACCAGGTCCACCTGCTGAGACAGTCCTTCCCCAGAGAACAGACACACAGGTCCCTGCTGAAAAACAGTCTCCTTTTGAACAGACACACCAGGTCACCTATGCTGAGACCAGTCTTCCCCAGAGACAAGACCACACCAGTTTCACCTGCTGAGACAGTCTTCCCCAGCAGACAGACACCAACCAGGTCACCTGATGAGACAGTCTTCCCAGAGGACAGACACACCCCGGTCACCTGTTGAAAAGTCTTGCAGAGACAGACAGACACCAAGTCACCTGCTGAGACAGTCCTTCCCTCAGAGACAGCCCAACACCAGGTCACCTGCCTGAAAACAGTCTTCCCCAGATGACAGACACATCAGGTCAACCTGCCTGAAACAGTCTTCCCCAGAGACAAGACACAACCAGGTCACCTGCTGAGACAGTCTTCCCCCAGAACAGACACACCCAGGTTCACCTGCTGAGACAGTCTCCCCAGAGCACAGACACACCAGGTCACCTGCTGAGACGTCTTTCCCGCAGAGACCAGAACACACCAGGTCACCCTGCTGAAACAGTCTTCCCCAGAGCAGACACAACCAGGTACCTGCTGAGCACAGTCCTTCCCCAGAGACAGACCACACCAGGTTCACCTGCTGAGACAGTCCTTCCCCAAGGACAGACACACCAGGTTCACCTGCTGAGACAGTCTTCCCCAGAGACGACACACCAAGGTCGCCACCTGCTGAAACAGTCTTGCCCCAGAGACAGACACAACCAGGTCACCTGCTGAAAACAGTCTTCCCAGAGACAGACACACCAGGTCAACCCTGCTGAGACAGTCTTCCCCCAGAGACGACACACCAGTCACCTGCTGAGAACAGTCTTCCCAGAGACAGACACACAAGGTCCACTGCTGAGACAGTCCTTCCAGAAGAACAGACACACACAGGTCATTGCTGAGACGTCTTCCCCAGACGACAGACACACCAGGTCACTTTGCTGAGACAGTCTTCACAGAGACAGACACCACCAAGGTCACCTGCTGAGACAGTCTTCCCCAGAAGACATAGACACACCATGGTCACCTGCCTGAAACAGGTCTTCCCCAGAGACAGCCACCCAGGTCACCTGCTGAAACAGTCTTCCTTGAGACCAGACACACCAGGTCAGCCTGCTGAAACAGTATTCCCCAGAGACAGACACAACCAGGTCACCTGCTGAGACAGTCTTTCCTCAGAGACAGACACCCCAGGTCACCTGCTTGAAACAGTCTTCCCCAGAGACCCGACACACCAGGTCACTGCTGAAACAGTCTTTCCCCCAGAGACAAGACACACCAGGTCCACCTGCTGAAACAGTCTTCCCAGAGACCAGACATACACCGGTCAACCTGCTGAAACAGTCCTTCCCAGAGACAGACACACAGGTCACCTGCTGAGAACAGTCTTCCCGCAGAGACAGAACACACCAGGTCACCTGCTGGAAACAGTCTTCCCCAGAGACAGACCCGTCACCAGGTCACCTGTTGGTTCTGTGGAAGAGTTCCTGGTACAGGAGCCTAAGAAATGATGAACGTCCACCTCCAGGACAAACAGAACGTTGTCCTTTGCAGTCAGCTAGCCTGTGTCTCAGTGCCAAGATGTCAAGGCTGGTGAATAGCTGCCAGTCTACTGATAGTCCCCAGGTTCTAGATCATAGATAAGGTGTTGTAACCAAATGTTCAATCACCCATGGTGTCACATTCCTGCCCTTAGTTCCTTTGTTCTGTCTTTTATTTTAGTTTGGTCAGGGCGTGGAGTTGGGGAGGGCATTCTATGTTGTTGTCCTATGTTTTGTTCTTGTATTTATATTTCTATTGTTTGGCCTAGTATGGTTCTCAACCAGAGGAAGGTGGTCAGTCGTTGTCTCTGATTGGGAGCCCATATTAAGCCTGTTTTTCCCTTGTGTGTTGTGTGTGATTATTTTTCTGTTCTGTGTTTTGCTTCACCGTACAGGACCGTTCGTTTGTCGTTTTATTGTTTTGTTCAGTGTTCAGTTTTCTTAATTAAATCAATATGGACACTTCCACCACGCTGCTAGTTGGTCTCCTCTTCTTCCACCCACGACGAGCGTTACATATACGACCCTGCTCAAAACTAAAGTGACTAGATAGAGAACAGGTTTAACTAAGGTCAGTTTTTCTAGGTATAACAGAGAGATGAGGTGGTGTGTTTCTCATACATTATAATATACTGACTAATTTCACCGCTGAATGGTCCCCCAGGTAATTACAGAGGTGTCCTTTCACCTGATCGTCCCCAGGATTACAGAGGTGTCCTTTTTCACCTACGTTCCACAGGTAAATTACAGAGGTGTCCTTTCCACCTGATGGTACCCCAAGGTATTACAGAGGTGTTCCTTTCACCTGATGGTCCCCAGGTATCTACAGAGGTGTCCTTTCACCTGACGGTCCCCAGGTATTACAGAGGGTGTCCCTTTCACCTGATGGTCCCCCAGGTATTACAGGGAGGTGTCCTTTCACCTGAATGGTCCCCAGGTATTACAGAGGTGTCCTTTCACCTGATGGTCCCCAGGTATTAAAGAGGTGTCCTTTCACCTGAATTGGTCCCCAGGTATTACAGAGGTGTCCTTTCAAACTCTGACGGTCCCAGGTATTACAGAGGTGTCCTTTCACCTGATGGTCCCCAGGTATTCCAGAGGTGTCCTTTCACCTGCGGTCCCAGGTTATTACAGAGGTGTCCCTTTCACCTGATGGTCCCCAGGTAATTACAGAGGTCCTTTGCACCTGATGGTCCCCAGGTATTACAAGGGTGTCCTTTTCACCTGAATGGTTCCCCAAGGTATCAGAGGTGTCCCTTTCACCTGACGGTCCCACAGGTATTACAGAGGTGTCCCTTTTTCACCTGCGGTCCCAGGTATACAGAGGTGTCTTTCACCTGACGGGTCCCAGGTATTAGCAGAGGTGTCCCTTTCGCCTGACGGTCCCCGGTATACAGACGGTGTCCTTTCACCTGACGGTCCCCCAGGTATTACCAGAGGTGTCCTTCACCTGACGGTCCCCCAGGTATTACAGAGGTGTACCCTTTCACCTGATGGTCCCCAGGGTATTACAGAGTGTCCTTTCACCGCTGATGGTCCCAGGTATTACAGAGGTGGTCCTTTCACCTGATGGTCCCCCAGGTATTAACAGAGGTGTCCGCTTTGCTTTTGATTCTGTAATGAAAATGAAGTCTGACATAGGACAGGGACAAATGAAAGTCTGACATAGGACATAGACAAATGAAGCTGAAACAGGACATCGACAAATGAAGTCTGACATAGGACAAAGACAAATGAAGTCTGAAATAGGACAAGGACAAATGAAAAAGTCTGAAAAGGACATCCAAGACAAATGAAGTCTGACATAGGACATAGAACAAATGAAGTCTGAAATAGGACATAGACAAATGCCAGTTCTGACATAGGACATAGGACAAAATGAAGTCTGAAATAGGACATACGAACAAATGAAGTCTGGACATAGGACGTAGATAACATGAAAGTCTGACATATGACGTAAGATAAATGAAAGTCTGACCATAGGACGTAGATAATGAGTCCTGACATAGGAACATAGACAAATGAAGTCTGAAATAGGACATAGACAAATCAGTCCTGAATATAGGACACAGACAAATGAAAGTCTGACATAGGCGTAGATAATTAAGTCTGACATAGGACGGTAGATAAATGAAAGTCTGACATAGGACTAGATAAAATGAAGTCTGACATAGGACATGAGCAAATGAAGTACTGAAAATAGGACATAGACAAAATGAAGTCTGATATAGGAACACAAGAACAAATGAAGTCTGACTAGGAACGTAAGATAAATGAAGGTCTGACATAGGACGTAGATAAATGAGTCCGACCATAGGACGTAGATAAATGAGTCTGACATAGGACATAAGACAAATGAAGTCCTGAAATAGGAACATAGACAAATGAAGTCTGATATAGGGACAACAGACAAATGAAGTCTGACCATAGGACATAACCATCAGAGTAACAGGTGTGAACAATCAACAACCTAGTGGTTACTGGAACGATATGGGGTGTTTTATTTAAGGTCAACGGAAGAAACAATGGACGGCCATGTCATTAAACCTGTCATAAATGTGATTGAAGAGAAATAACTTCTCTTCTCCCTCTCCCTCTCCCTCTCCTCTCTTTTCTCTCTCTCTCTCCCTCTCTCCTCTCTCTCTTCTCTCCTCACACACCCATTCTCACACACAACACACACCCTCCTCATGTACCATTGGTATATAAATATCCTGGCCAGATCTATAAATCTACAAATAACACTGCTTTAATACTGTTTTTCCCTCAGAAGAATGTTTCCTTGACAGTGTCCTGAATGCCAATTGTCCCTATTTAGTGGCACTCCTTTTGACGCCAGGGGCAAAAGTAGTGCACTACGTAGGAGTAGGGTGCCATAGGGCCGCTGGTCTAA
>NW_019949805.1:0-9881 GCF_002910315.2 Salvelinus sp. IW2-2015 | reverse complement strand
TGTCACGAATCCGCCCTAAGCAGGTAGGCTGCTTGGGGCTTCAATAAACTGATAGAGATGTTCCAAGTGACAGGTTCATATTGACTGGGAAAGCACATTCCAAAGAACAAAATACTCATGTGAGTACGCACGCACGCACGCACGCACGCACGGCACGCGAACAGACGCACTGTACGCCACGCACCGGCACGCACCGCACGCCAGCCGCACAGCACGCACGCACGACGCACTGCACGCACGCACGCACGCACGCACGCACACACACCACACACACAACACACACACAACACACACACACACCACACACACAACACACACCACACACACACCACCAAACACGTCTCAGCACTGTGTGTGATATAAACATGTTGTGATTTCCTGGGGGACACTGATCCTGGTAACAGACTCAGGCTGTCACAACAAACTCAAGAAAACCACAACATCTGGCAGGATACAACTGAACCAGGAGTGTCCTCTAATGTCCTCTCCTAACTGAAATAGAACAATATCACATTTAGCCAGGAGTCCACGCGCCACATATTATAGCTCCAATTCCTCTGAATGAAACAGTGTACCCCAATTAAGAGTAATCCTGTATGGACAGGGTGTGGTGTGGTGTGTGTGTGTGTGTGTGTGTGTGTGTGTGTGTGTGTGTGTGTGTGTGTGGTGTGTGTGTGTGTGTTGTGGTGTGTGTTGTGTGTGTGTGTGTGTGTGTGTGTGTGTGTGTGTGTGTGGGTGTGTGTGGTGTGTGTGTGTGTGGTGTTGTTGTGTGTGGCGCTGGATAGGAGAGATAACATTATTACACTCAGACAATCCCTACGGGAGGTCACGGCTGTGTCCCGGCACGCTGCAATGATTGTGGGGCAGCTAAGGTGGCCTAGAAGACGCATTTCAGTATAAGGCCAGACATGCCTTACCAAAATATTGAGCTTGATCTGGTGTTAAGATTTAATGCAACTGTCTAATACATTTCAACATCAGTTAATGTTGCTTTGAATTTAGGCAATACATGTTAATACATTGAAAATACCCCTTCTTTTCCAACAACACAATAAAGTCCTCAGTCAACGACGTCGTGTTCGCGCTTCAAATCCTCCCAGGACTAATGCAACAACATTCCAATCAGGGACGAGAGGTATGAAATTAGGGGAAGCATGGAAGGCCTTTCAATCATAATCACCAAGTACCATTCTTTTTCCTCGCCTTTCAAATTAACGCCATAATAAATGCAATATAAGATCTTTAATCAGAATGGATGAACAATCTGGGATGGGGCGATGAGTGACATTTGGACTGCCAGGGTACATTATAATGAGAGAGTGAAAGCTTCTGCCGGTAAGCCGGGGAACGCTGGAAATGATACATTCATTAACAGGGTCCATTAAGACCAAACCTTTAGCGCAAAGTCAAAACAAACATTCTACTCATTTGGTGAATAATGTGTTGGAGGGAGCTTACGTGTGTGTGTGGTGTGTGTGTGTGTGGTGTGTGTGTGTGTGTGTGTGTGTGTGGGTGTGTGTTTTGTTTTTGGGGTTTTTTTGGGGGTTTTTTTGGTTTTTTGTGTGTGTGTGTTTGTGTGGGTGTGTGTGTGTGTTGTGTGTGTGTGTGTGTGTGGTGTGTGTGTGTGGTGTGTGGTGTGTGGTGTGGTGTGTTGTGTGTGTGTGTGCGTGCGTGCGTGGCATGCGTGCGTGCGTGTCTGCCTGTTCAGATTGCGTGATCAAACGTGTCCTTGAGCCCGTTCTGAGCGCCGCGGTGTATTAGCGTGCCTGAGGAAGGAGCAGATAAGGGGCTATACTCTGCATGGTGACCAGCAAGAGCCAGACACAACACAACACCTATAGCAATCCACCCCTTAAGAGACGCAGTGGTGCACACACCCACAAACTATAGAAATCACCCCTCAGCAGAAGACTTCAAAGACCCATACAAAAGCCAAAACAAAAACCTTATCTTATTGGGCTGTTCATGTTGGAAAGCCCTCACTCATAAACATCATTACTGTACAGCAGGATAAACGTGAAGATGAAATCTACCCCACCGCAACATCTCCCTGACTCTACCCGTCTAACCCAGCCCTGTGTACCTCTGCTACGACCTCTGCTCAAGTCACCCAGGGTTACCCAGGTAACAAAAACAAACACGATGCTGCCACCTCCCTATCGCTAGAACAAACACCAATGCACATCTAGACACGTACGCATGGCTCACACACACACACAATCCCCTACCGGATCGTCACATCACAGGCTTAAACACACACGTACACACAGATGGATATGCCTTTTATGAGCAGCAGTATGCAAAGAGGTTCTTCCAGAAAGATCTAACGCTGCAGGCTCATCACCCTCATCTACGCCTCTCTGGGATCTCTCATATCCTGGAGGAATATCACCAGGATCCGCCAGCCTCTTGCAAAATCTGGCACGCAACGCACGCACGCACACACATCACACACACACAACACACACAACAACACACACACACACACACATCACACCACACACACACACACACACACACACACACAACACACACCACACCACACCACACACACACACACACAAACACACACACACACAACCCACACACACACACACAGCACACTCTTCTCTCACTCTCACAAGCATTCACATACTGCCAAGTCTCCTCAATTAATCTCCCCTTTAAAGTTTCCCTCTGACCCATGCCTGCCTTTTCTCTTCCCTCCTTCCCTTCCTCCGCTCTCTCCTTAACTCTCTCTCCATCAAACCCACTTCTCCCAATGGCCTCTCTCTGTAGTCCCTGCCTGCCTGCCGCAGCAGCAGCAGCAGATGCGAACAGAAAAGACAATGGAAGACAGAAGAGAACGGAGAGACAAATGAGAAGCAGGGAGCGCTCCACACCAAAGACAGAGGAGACAGTAAGTGAAATAATCAGAGAGCAGTTCAGAGACAGAAGGCAGTTAGCAGATATAGAGACCCAGTCTTACCAAGAACAAGCCAACACACAGAGGGAAAGAGAGGAGAGGAAGTGAGGCAGAGAGAGAGAGAGGAGTGAGACCAGAGAGCGAGAAGGGAAGAGAGGGAGAGACAGAGAGAGAGCGAGGAGTGAGCCAGAGGAGAGAGGGAGAGGGAGAGGGAGAGACAGAGGGAGAGGGAGAGACGGAGAGGAGGGAGAAGAGGGAGAGGGAGAGGAAGAAGCCTGCTATGCAACACCATTTTCATCCCGAATTAATTCACGAGAAAGAGAGAGAGACGTAACACACGCCGTGGAGAAAAGAGGGCAGGCCTGCAAGAACCCCGGAGTTTGTCTAGTGTTTTCATTAACAGGCTGTCTCATCAGAGGCCAAAATAACAACCAAAAAATAACGCTCCTCTCTCTCTCTGTTCGTCTCATTCTGTCTCTTTCTCTCTCGTCCCTGTTTCTCTCTCCTTCTCTTTCTCCACGGCTGACAGACAGAAATCAGGCCATAGAAAGAGAAAGAAGGATGAGATACAACCATGGCCTGACAAGTCCATCTATCTACAACTGAGCTATTGTGTTTACTGTGCCCAGGCTCTAAAATGCTAAATGAAGAGTACACACACCAAACAACAGCACACAAACACAAGCATGTGCAACATGCACACATATACATGCACACATGTAACTGGCGTGACCACATAACAATAAATGTATTACACACACATGGACAAACAGAGTAGAATAGATAGGTAATCAAGTAAATCTGATGATGTTGCTGTGAGTAACTGAGTGAACTAAAGCTTACTAACATATATGCAACATGGTGATGACTGCGTCTCATCCTTAATCTGCCATGACAGAGCCCGTGGATCAGAACCGCTGGACAGAAACCGCTGGACAGAACCGCTGGACCAGAAGCCGCTGGAAACCAGAGCCGCTGGACAGAACCGCTGGACCAGAACCGCTGGACAGAGCCTCTAGGAAGAGCCGCTGACAGAACCGCTGACAGAACCGCTGGACAGAGCGCTGGACAGAGCCGCTGGACAGAACCGCTGGACTAGAATACCGCTGGCAGAGCCGCTGGTACAGAGCCGCTGGACAGAGCCTCTAGGACAGAGACTCCTAGGACATGAGACTCTAGGACAGAGACTCTAGGACAGAGACTCTAGGACAGAGCCGCTGGAAGAGCCTCTAGGACAGAGCCGCTGGACAGAGCCGCTGGGACAGAGCCTCTAAAATTCTAAGGACAGAGACTCTAGGACAGACCGCTGAACAGAGCGCTGGAACAGAGCCGCTGGACAGAGCCGTGGACAGAGCCTCTAGGACAGAGCCGCTGGACAGAGCCGCTGGAAGCAGAGCCCTAGGACAGAGACTCTAGGACAGAGGACTTAGGGCCAGAGAACTTAGGACATTTACATTAAAGGATTTCAGCACATTAAAGGACAATCAAGCAATAATTCTTAATTTACCTAGAACCTAGAACTAGAGTGGACTAGATCCCACAGGGACTAGACACTATAGGTATTACATGCAATACATATAAATGCACTTTTGTCATACCAATAAAGGCTTAGAACTGAAATCAACTAGAACCAACTGAACTTGGTCCTTTAGGAATATCATGGTTAACAATGCTTCTTCAGTTGAGAGTAGAGTTGAAAATCTACGCGGTAATTTGTAAAGTTACGGGAAATCTTCAGTAATTGGTAATTAAAAGTAAATTCTATGGCAATCTATCTTAACTTGGTAATTTATACCTTGAAATAACTTTTTTTATTTAAATTATTCCATACATAATATTCATAGTAATTATACTCTGTGTTGATATTGTCCAAGGTTTTCTAGTAGATAGACCATACGGTTCAGAGAGAAAATAGTCTAATGGAAAAAAAGCATCAAATGCAACAAAGGCATGTTTTGTATTTCCTTCTGGACTCGTCACTGTTTTCCAACATGTGACAGACCGCTTTTGACTCAAACACTGACATGAATACAATATTGACACAGTCAAATAAATACAAGTTTGTAAAACCATGTAATAGAGATATTTCATACTAAACCCTCATATTAACACCAATGGGTATTTGCACTAAGTTGATGGTTTATATTTAGGGTCATGTTTTATAGCTTTGGTCATAATTTGTTTTATTATTTCAAATAATCTTATTTCAATATATTTAACATGGTACAGTATGAAGGCCGACATTAGAGGGGCCAGAGATGAATTACAGGCATCCTGAAGTTACCCAAAAGGGCCACTTAGATGTCTGTGATAGATTAATAAGATAATTTGAAAGATACGAAAAAATGTGAGTAGTTTACTGGTAAAAACTTAGAATGTTTCCAGTAAATACCTTCCCTCTCAACCCTAGATGAGACGCCAGTTAGATCCGGTTTTCCCCCCCCTAGCACTGCACAGCTCAATTCAAAATAATTAAAGCTTGAATGAATTAGTTGATTATTTGAATCCCCGCTGTGTAGTGCTGGGGGGGGGGGGGCAAGAGGCCATCCAGAATCAAACCAGCAGCAACATTATAATTGGAGAGCTGACAGGATCTGCATCTCAACTGTCTATGTCTTCTAATGTATGAATGTCATCTCGTTGCGCCGCAGTCATGGGAATTGTTTTATGGAATGTTGAGAGAATGTTGAGGGAACGTTGAGGGAACGTTGAGGGAACGTGGAAGTGGAGACTGGCCTGGGTCTCCCTGCACACGGAGTGTTTTGTCATCAGGATTGTTTGTGTCTCTTCCATTCTTCTCATGTACACCGTACACATGAACGCACCACAGGAGGTTGGTAGCACCTTTAATTGGGAGGACGGGCTCGTGGTAATTAGTGGGAACCGGTATCAATTACATTCAAACACATGGTTTTCATTGTGTTTTGGATGCCGATTCGCGTTTGCTGCAGTTCCAGCCGTTTATTAAAAATGAGCCGTCCTCCCCTCAGCAGCTTCCACGGCAACGCAACAGACACAAACATACACAACGAGACATTAAACTACCATCTGCAGTGGGTATCTCTGGGCACAGATATGTTCCCATATATAGCCTAGTTAGCAGATAAATAAAACTCTCTCTCACTCTCTCACTCTCTCGACGCTCTTTCTCTTTCTCCGCTCAGTCCCTCTCTCGCTCTCTCTCAAACCCTCCCTCCCACTGGTTTCTCGTCCCTCTGTTCTCTCCCTCTGTTTTCTCTCCCTCTGTTCTCTCCCGCTGTTTCTCTCCTCCTTCTGTTCTCTCACTCTGTTTCTCCTTCCCACTGTTCTCCGGTCCCAAACAGTCCTCATGCAGTCTATTTGAGAGGAAGATGTTCTTTATTTTTCTTCTCTGTGTAAGCGGGGCTCAATTCAATAAGTTCTGTCTTTAATGAGGGCATGCCATGTTCTCCTCCTGTCTTCCGAACTCCTTCCCTTACAACACATCTCTAAAAACACGCTTAGGATTCAAGAAGAGGAGAGGGAACGGGAGGAAGGAAGGAAGAAAGAGAGGGATGGGAGGGAGGGAAGGAGGGAGAGTGAGAGTGAGAGTGAAGAGAGAGAGAGAGAGAGAGAGAGAGAGAGAGAAGGGGGGGGAGAGAGAGAGAGAGAGAGAGAGAGAGAAGAGAGGAGAGAGAAAGACAGGCCTACTGGAGGCACTGCTTATAAGACTAATAGACCTTACAAACTGAGAAAGTTGGCATGGCAACAGACATACACAGCTGTGGGCTACACCATCAATTCCCCAACGCAAACTCAATCAACCACTAAACCCATCAGCACCGCCTGCTGCCAGCCAAGGGTTTTCCCTACCCTACAATTTCCTAATAACCTTTCCAAAACCTTTCCAACGTTGCATCACACCGCCGTCTGTTCTCCATTTAGTGACGATCGCGAGCGTTCCTTGAGGTAAATAGCGGTGTTATTGTTGAGTCTGGTATCATAGCACTAATAATGCAGCTCATTAGAGCAGAAGGCAGAGAGACTCCGCTAATTTGCATAATGTGAAAGGAGCTATTACTCTGTTACAAATCCAGCCTTGACCTCTGGTGAACTCACTCAGTCACACGGCTAAGAATATGAGGAACGGTGCATCTTCCAGAGAGAGGATGAAACACTAAATGAGGTAACACTAAACAACTAAACAGGTCTTAATGAGAAGGAAAATATAGTTATTCCAGGCTTCTACAGGTGATTGGAATACAAGAGATGAACAACTCCAAGTGCTATTTGAATTATAACTGACTCAGAACAAAGTAGCTTGTGTAAGCCACACACAACACACACACACACACCACACAACACCACACACACACACACACACACACACACACACACACACACAACACATCACACACACACACACACACAATACATCGCACACGCACACACACACACACACAACACACACAAAGCCCAGCTCAAAGTTCTGTCTCGGGTATAACACAGCAGGAACCTGGAAAGTTCCCGCGGAGCAAGGTGGTGATGAATATTCATGGCGATAGAGGAAGCGTTCGCTCCCGCCAGGTTGGGTTTCCAATACCCACCAATGTGTGGGCTGTTGGTTCTAAAGTAAACTGTAGGTGGGGCTGGCCATCGTTTCTACACAGAGAGAGAACAAAAACAAACACAATAAAAACTGCAGGCCAAGGCTGCCTCATGAATATTCATGACGAGGAGGGTGATTGACGAGCCTAGTCCGGTCAGGCTGTTGAGCACCAACCAGGAAGAGGTGATGTTTGGTGTTTATCGATTCTGGTCCATAAAGTTTGGTGTGGCCTCGAATAGGCTGATGTCACATGGTCTCACTAAATGCAGATATAGACTTGCTCTAATCCCTATGTAGTGTATCCTAAATGTCCGCCCTATTCCCTATGTAGTGCATCCTATGGCCTAATTCCTATGTAATGCATCCTTAATGTCCCATTCCCAATGTAGTGCATCTAAAGTCCCATATTCCTATGTAGTGCATCTAATGGCCCCTATTCCCTATGTAGTGCAATCCTAAATGGCCCCTATTCCCTATGTAATGCATCCTAAATTGGCCCCTATTCCTATGTAGTGCATCCTAAAGTGGCCCTAATTCCCTATGGTAGTGCATCCTAAATGCCCCCTATTCCCTATGTTTTACATCCTAAATGGCCCCTATTCCCTATGTAGTGCATCCTAATGGCCCCCTATTCCCTATGTTTACATCCTAATGGCCCTATTCCCCATGAGTGCATCCTAAATGGCCCCTATTCCTATGTAATGCATCCTAAATGGGCCCCTATTCCCTAATTAGTGCATCTAATGTTCGCCCCTATTCCCTATGTAGTGCATCCTAAAATGGCCCCTATTCCTATGTAATGCATCCTAAATGTCCCTCTATTCCTATGTAAGTGCATCCTAAATGTCCTCCCCAATATTTCCTATGGTTGCATCCTAAAATGGCCCCTATTCCCTATGTAAGTGCAATCCTAAATGGCACCCTATCCCTATGTTTTGCATCCTAAAATGGCCCCTATTCCCTAAATGTAGTGCATCCTAAATGTCCCCCCTATTCCCTATGTAGTGCAATTCCTAAATGGGCCACTGTGTTCATATGTTGTCTAAGGCAGTCATACAAGCTTCATTGCATTACTTTGTGGTTAAATGATCTCTAAACCTCAACACATTAGCATTACTTTCACAGCACCAGTAGACAGGCGATAGGAGAGGCCTTGGGACGCATAGTCCCGCATCACTTGGGTTCTCACCGTAATGAAATGAACCAGACGAATTGTATCTCCAACACGGATTCAACTGGAAGTCGCAGAACAATGGTCTCTGTTCGTAACCAAGAGCGACATTTTTATAATTACCATTCAACTTCACGTCCTTGATGGAGAACACTGCCATTACTTATTCATGTCATATCACTGTCGCCTGTATGGAGAGGGAGGGAGGGAGMGATGGAGGAAAACAGGGGAGAGAGTGAAACAGAGATAGCGAGAAAGACAGAGAGAATCACATATCTGTGTGTAGATGCGATGCTGAAGGACATTCTTGTCACACAGCATTATGAAGAGTGTGAGTAGCTGCTCTTAGTGTTCAGCGAAGAGATGGATGCATCTGGAGAGAGAGGTGGTGAAACAGAGTGAAACAGAGAGAAAGAGAGAGGGTGAATGAGAGAGAAGGTCCCTGAGGACCTGTGGTAGCGGTGGACTGCAGGTAGAGGCTCAGCCTGCTCTCCTCTCTCCCTCGCCACTCCCCACCGCACAGGCCCCTGTTGCTATGGTAACGTAGGGCGAGCCGAGCAGAGCCTACGCAGTGGGGAGAGAGAGATAGAGAGAGAAAAAGAAAGTGAGAGAGGAGTCAGGGGGATCCAGTCTTTCTCTACTATGTTGGGATCAAACGCAGGAAGGAATGGGAATAGGTTCTCTCACTCAGGTCCACCTTTGTGGAATCCTGTCTGCGTCTCATCCCCAGAAGTCTTCTACTCCAGACCTGTGCTCTAGTACTCTAAGAATGACGTACAGACAGAAAGTCAGACAGACGGATAGACAGACAGACAGACAGCTAGCCAGACGGACGGACGGACGGACGGACGGACGGACGGACGGACGGACAGACAGACGGACAGACGGACAGACGGACAGACGGACAGACGGACAGACGGACAGACGGATATGACTATGTGTCTGTTCAATATGCCAGGTAGATTTTGTTAGAGGCGTAATTAGTGAGAGGCCAAAATTAAAGGTGTCACCTTCACAACAAAGTGAAATCAGGAAATCACGGACATCTTGCCTTCATACCGCAACCATTTCCACTTCCTGCTGTGTCTGTACCTACTGTTAACACAGCATGGTTGCCAACAGAACACTTACCCTGAGTTCAAATACATTGGGAGTCTGGGAGTAGCCTCAAATGGCCTTTATAGCTGGTCTCCAGTGCTGCATTATTGTGTGTGTGTGTGTGTGTGTGTGTGTGTGTG
>NW_019949804.1:8165-9885 GCF_002910315.2 Salvelinus sp. IW2-2015 | reverse complement strand
ATCTGTTAGTAGTTCGACTTATTTCACCCTTTACTGTTACGGCTGTTCCAGTTTATATGATTTAGGTAGTCTCAGTAGTCAATCTTCCCTACCCCAACAGTCATTCTGAATGCAGGTTGCGTGTGATTAAAAGTTCCAATTGTTGGATATCCTAACTTTGGCTGGATTCCAATAGGAAATAAACATTACTTTGCAAGCCAACATAATGTGACTTGCAGGCTTGATGTGGCCTGTAAACCAGGAGTTTCAGACCAGTGTGTTAGGGTGTAACTAGGCCCTCAAAGGATTTATGATATATGTAATGTGTGTCATAATGAGTCTAAGTTTCATTCTTGCATCTTTTACTTTCGGTTTTGTACACCAGCTTCAAACAGCTGAAAATACTATATTTTTGATTATCCAAAATATATTTCACAGCAGTTTAGATGGTACAATGATTCTCCACACTATACTTGCTTGTTTTGTCACATAAACTGAAATGATGTGAACTATTCGAATTTTAGCAACCAGGAAATGGAGGAGTGATTTCTGCATGGTACACCATTAAGAGCATTGAAGATAAATCACAATTTGTTCAACCTAATAATTAATTGCACACACCTGGTGTCCCAGGTCTAAATCAGTCCCTGATTAGAGGGAAACAATGGGAAAAATGCAGTGGACCTTGCCTCGAGGTCCAGAGTTAAGTTTGAGAGGCCCATAGTATGCCAACATACTCGAGTATAGCTTTTTTTATTATGAAGGAGCAAACATTTCTAAAAACCTGTTTTTGCTTTGTCATTATAGGGTATTGTGTGTAGATTGATGAGGGGGAAAAACAATTTAATCCATTTTAGACTGTAACATTACTTGTGAAAAAGTGAAGGGGTCTGAATACTTTCCGAATGCACTATACTAGTAATTCATTTCTTGTTTAAACCTGTTATGGCTGAAGGGGCAGTATTGAGTAACCTGGAAAGAGGTGCCCATTTCAAACGGCCTCGTACTCAATTCTTACAATATGCATATTATTATTACTATTGGATAGAAAACACTCTCTAGTTTCTAAAACCGTTTGAATTATTTCTCTAAGTGAAACAGAACTCTTTCTGCAGCCCATTTCCTATCCGGAAGTGAGATTTCCAAAAGCGAGGTCTTTGTTCAAGAGCTTGTCTATAAAAGGGCATGTCACTTGGGACTATAGATACACGTCATACACCTTCCCCTGGGTGTYAAGCGGAAGTGAGAGCAGAAATGAGTTGATTATCTTGTTCTGAGATTGAATACATCCTCTTGGAATGAGAGGTCCACCATAATTTTTTTTTTCGAAGGCGCAAAGTTGGACCTGGAATCGCCTTCTGGAAAGCCGTCGTTATGGCCGAATACAATCTCCGGCTTAGATTTTATTTGATACATGTCACAATATCATCCTAAAGTATATTTTTTCAATATAGTTTTATTATATTATTGAAATTTATTCGGGACTTTAGGCGTGATGCGTTGTATGAATTTGTTCATGAAGGAGAGGTTAGCGCCGCATGGCCAGTGTGCTTGCTAATTCAAGAGGGAAAGAGTTCGTTCTGGATCCAAATAAAGACGGTTCTGGACAAAAGACCCCTTGTACAACATTCTGATGGAAGATCAACAAAGGTAGGACCCAATTTGGGATGCTATTTCATATATCTGTCGAACTGTGCTATCGCTACCGATTACTTGGAATCGATGCTGTTGTGTGTTAGCT
>NW_019949804.1:0-2699 GCF_002910315.2 Salvelinus sp. IW2-2015 | reverse complement strand
TAGCTCATTGCAGCAAAGCTAAGTATAACGCTATATTGTGTTTTCGCTGTAAAACACTTAAAAAATCTGAAATATTGGCTGTATTCACAAGATCTTGTTCTTTCATTTATTATACACCATATATTTTTCTGAAATGTTTATGATGAGTATATAGGTAGTTGACGTTGTGTGTATTTACTCTGGCTACTCCCGTGCTATTCTGACGTAGCTATGATGTAGCAGTAATGTAAAACTGATTTATAGCTCAAATATGCACATTTTTCGAACAAAACATTAGATTTATTGTGTAACATGTTATAGGACTGTCATCTGAGGAAGTGTTTCTAGGTTAGTTTGGTGGTTCTAGGTTAGTTAGGTTGGCTTGTGCAGTGCTACCACATCGTCATACGCTTGTGCTGGTGAAAAATGTCTGTCCTCTTTTGTATTTGGTGGTGAACTAAACATAAATATACGTGGTGTTTTCGCTGTAAAACATTAAAATCGGAAATATTGGCTGTATCACAAGATCTTTGTCTTTTCATTTGCTATACACAAATATATTTTCTGAAATGTTTTATGATGAGTTAATTAGGTAGTTGACGTTGGTGTCTTTGTTTTACTTGGCTACTCCCGTGCTATTTCTGACTGTAGCTGTGATGGTAGCAGTAATGTAAAAACTGATTTATAGCTCAAATATGCAAATTTTCGAACAAAACATAGATTTATTGTGAATGCTGTATGGACTGTCATCTGAGGAAAGTTGGTTCTAGGTTAGTTTGGTTGTTCTAGGTTAGTTAAGTTTGGCTTTGTGCATGCTAACCTGCATGCTACCTTGTGCTGTGAAAAATGTCTGTCCTCTTTTGTATTTGGTGGTGAACTAACATAAATATACGTGGTGTTTCGCTGGTAAAACATTTTAAAAATCGACATGTTGGCTGGATTCACAAGATGTGTTATCTTTCAAATGCTGTATTGGACTTGTTAATGTGTGAAAGTTAAATATAAAAAAGAAAATAGATTTTGAATTTCGCGCCCTGCACTTGAGCTGGATGCTTGTCATAAGTGTACGGCCTCGGGCTTGCAGCCTTAAACGTTTTTTTGGTGTGATTTGCTGTGTAATTTGTCTGAAAAAATACTGTGGCGGTAAGAAATCGGAGTGGCTGGTAGATTTTTCACTACCAGGCTGGGAACACGCACCTCACGGCGAGTGCGGGGAGCAGGAACAGGGCATAGCTGGACCGTGTGTAAAGATGCAGAGAGAGGAGAGTGACAGTGGTCTGGCCTGAGAGACTGACAATGCTGCAGACGTGCATACCTAGCATCATGAGCTCGGCGCTGGGTAGATCCTTGATCCTGTTGGGGGTCCAGGTTGGTCCTCTGGAGCTGGGGGGGCCTACAGGGAGAGAGATAATCATGAAACACACAGATTATATTTTACTGTATGAAAAGGAACATAGTTGAAAGACAGGTGTACTCGTGAGAATATTCTGTTTCWACATGAACCTGTAATGAGAAATGTATACGATTATATCAGGTCTTTACAGTTTTGACATTTTAATATCGACACAGCAGTACCAGGAGAATTGCCAGTAGAACACCAGCAACAACCAGGCCCACAACCACTCCTACTAGGACTGATGTAGAGGGTCCAGGAGTTACACCTGGAGAGAGAACAGCAAAACACTATCAGGTTCTGGAAGTTGTAGAAAATAAATAAARTAGTGGACAAAGTGAATATATATTTGACAACTGACTTGAGATCAGATGACCAGCCTGAGCTTGTAACTCCAAACCTACAGTATGCTTTTTTAACACTACAAATGACTGATGACCACAGATATTATGAAAAGGTCATGTGATCATGACCATTTTCTYACCTCTCACTGTCACCCAGCTCTCTGGTGATTCTCCTTCATTAGATTTACACTTGTAGGAGCCTTCATCTGACTTGGATACTGCAGGGATGGGCATCTCTCCTTTGGTCTCATTCCTGATGARTACTCCATCTTTGTAGAAATCAACCTTGGGGTTCGGGTTTGTTTCCTGAAATGTATTTGTACAGCTGAGAGTCATAGATTCTCCCTCAGTTATGGGATAGGGAGGGCTCTCCAGGATCAGAGGGCCAACTGTATAACATAATATTTTAATAATACTGTAAATCTGGAGTTATCACTCACAATATATTAACCTCTTATGAGTTAGATTGAGTATAAGATACATTCATTCTATTCTTTCAAAAACAAGGACATTTCAAAGTGACCCCAAACTTTTGAACGGTAGTTTACATCAGAGGCAGAGCTGTGTGGAATTTTTTACCACTGACCAGAGATGGGAGGAGTTTCAAAGCTGTAAGTGGGGAGCTTGATTTCCAGGTTAAAGTCTAGAGTTTAATTTAGCTTCACACCATTACATGTTGTATACATTAATCCATTTTTAAAACTATTTACCTCTAAACATATCTATGTTTTTTGTTGGTGATCCTGAGACACTGTGTGACGAAGCCATGTAAACATCTGGGACTTCTCATCGCCCCCTTCAGGACAGACCTGTAACTACTCCACATTATTGTAGATCACAATATAGAAACTAATACGGTGATTGGTCCATAGCAACAACATAACCCCTCAGTCTACTGCGTCTGTCCTCGTATTCCTTCCTCTCTCTATGTCATCATATTAGTACAGACATGGACCACTTCTGTATGGGTTCATATCAGTAGA
>NW_019949803.1:0-9886 GCF_002910315.2 Salvelinus sp. IW2-2015 | reverse complement strand
AGCCTGACGAGCCAGCTAAGGCGTGGAAGCCCGACGAGCCAGCTAAGGCGTGGAAGCCCGACGAGCCAGCTAAGGCGTGGAAGGCCGACGAGCCAGCTAAGGCGTGGAAGCCCGACGAGCCAGCTAAGGGTGGAAGCCCGACGAGCCAGCTTAAGGCGCCCCAGGTTCCATCGGCGGCGGCACCTTGACCCGACATCACCACCAAAAAACAAAAAACAAGAAACTCCCTGATGCTTCCAATAGTGGTGTCAGCATTCTGCGAGGACAGACGCTGGAGACGAGAAGCAAGTACAGGAGTGAACATTTAATGGAGAACGGACATTTAACATAAACAAAACAGCGTCTGCATGTGGGGAACAAAACAACATGACGACAGTAATGCTGAAACGGGGAACCAACTGAGGAACAGGACTGTGTTCAATTGTTCTGGTGATTATGATGATGATGGTGAATGATGAAAATGTTGTATTTGACAAGGTGTGAACTCTGTATATGTGTGTCCTGTCCAGTCCTGCCCTGTCCAGTCCTCACCTGTCTTGTCCAGTCTTGTCTAGTCCTGTCCTGTCAATAAAGTCATTAAAACTGTTTTTTCAACCACTCCACAAATTTCTTGTTAACAAACTATAGTTTTTGCAAGTCGGTTAGGACAACTACTTTGTGCATGACACAAGTAATTTTTCCAACAATTGTTTACAGACATTGCAGGGCTTGGCAGGCTCCTCTTGCACAAAGGCGGAGGTAGCGGTCCTGCTGCTGGGTTGTTGCCCTCCTACGGCCTCCTCCACGTCTCCTGATGTACTGGCCTGTCTCCTGGTAGCGCCTCCATGCTCTGGACACTACGCTGACAGACACAGCAACCTTCTTGCCACACGCTCTTATTGATGTGCCATCCTGGATGAGCTGCATTACCTGAGCAACTTGTGTGGGTTGTAGACTCCGTTTCATGCTACCACTAGAGGTAAAGCACCGCCAGCATTCAAAAGTGACCAAAACATCAGCCAGGAAGCATAGGAACTGAGAAGTGGTCTGTGGTCACAACCTGCAGAACCACTCCTTTATTGGGGGTGTCTTGCTATTGCCTATATTTCCACCTTTTTTCTATTCCATTTGCACAACAGCATGTGAAATTTATTGTCAATCAGCGTGCTTCCTAAGTGGACAGTTTGATTTCACAGAAGTGTGATTGACTTGGAGTTACATTGTGTTGTTTAAGTGTCCCCTTTATTTTTTTGAGCAGTGTATAATCGGCAAAATCGGCATCCAAAATTAACCGATTTCCGATTGTTATGAAAACTTGAAATCGGCCCTAATTAATCGTCCATTCCGATTAATTGGTCGACTTTAGTCAGAAGATTACAAACACTAAGTTGACTGTGCATTTAAACAGCTTGGAAATTCCAGAAAATGATGCCATGGCTTTAGAAGCTTCTGATAGGCTAATTGACATAATTTGAGTCAATTGGAGGTGTACCTGTGGATGTATTCAAAGCCTATCTTCAAACTCAGTGCCTCTTTGCTTGACATCATGGGAAAATCAAAAGAAATGAGCCAAGACCTCAGAAAAAAATTGTAGACCTCCACAAGTTTGGTTCATCCTTGGGAGCAATTTCCAAACCCCTGAAGGTACCACATTCATCTGTACTACAATAGTACGCAAAGTATAACACAATGGGCCACATACCATCCTACCGCTCAGGAAGGAGATGCATTCTGTCTCCTAGAGATGAACTACTTTGGCGTACTTTGGTGTATCTCTCTCTCTCTCTCTCTCTCTCCTCTCTCTCTCTTCTCTCTCTCTCTTCTCCCTCCTCTCTCTCTCTCTCTCTCTCTCTCTCTCAAATCAATTCAATCAGCGGCTTTATTGCATGGAAACATATGTTAACATTGCCAAAGCAAGTGAAGTAGATAATTAACAAAAGTGAAATAAACAATAAAATGAACAGTAAACATTACACATACAGAAGTTTCAAAACAATAAAGACATTACAAATGTCATATTATGTATATAACAGTGTTGTAACAATGTACAAATGGTTAAAGTACAAAATGGGAAATAAATTAGCATAAATATGGGTTGTATTACAATGGTGTTTGTTTTTCACTGGTTGCCCTTTTCTTGTGGCAACAGGTCACACATCTTGCTGCTGTGATGGCACACTGTGGTATTTCACCAGTAGATATGAGAGTGTCGTGTCTTTGCTATCATTACATTGAAAACTTATAGTTTTTTATCAAAGATTCCTGTAATTAGGGATTACGCGATCACTTGAGTATAACGTAACTAATTAACTATGAATTCGAGGGCACCAGGGAAAGTTATTAGATTACAAAGTTATAATATTCCCATATAACCTTTCAGATATTTTCATATCTGATCAATAGTCTTCTGATTAATGATTTATTTATTTTTACCTCACGTTAGTCTCATTCCAAACGTCGTAAATTGTTGATTATCTTCCATACATCAATTGTCTTAATCATTTATTTATTACTAACTATTAATTCACAGAAATGCATAAACAACAAACAAACTTAAAATAGTACATGAAATGATGGGAGAAATATGCCCTAGTGGGCTGAACGCCATAGCGGCTTGTTAGACAAAGGGAAAGTTGCGTTCGACTAAGAATTCACTACAGATTCACAATTATAACAATTGACATGCTAATCCTTACCCATGAACACTCACTCATTCGGGAACAATTGCAATCAATGTATATATAGTTACGCTCGGTGTGTCGTCTTGATCGTTGGAGAGAAGTTAGTTTCTGTTGGAGTGAAGTTAGTTTCTGTTGGAGTTCCTTCTGTGTCTCGGTTATTTGTGGATAGTTGAGTGACATTCGTTATAGAATGGATGTTTCGGCGGTTTGTTTTCTTCGCGTTCAATGATACCGAATTCCTAGCTGCAGACTAGTAGTCAATATCAAACTTGTTCTTATTAGTCTAAGAGTTTAACCACGTGGTATGGTTAAAGATTCAGCATGGTAACCTTCGTTTCCCCATGAGAGATAAACATGGTCTAATGGTAATTTCTCATAGTTGGCTTTTATCAGATAGCAGGAAGGGGCTGTCTTGGATGTCTGACCAACTGGCTCAGGGCGGGTCCTCGGGTTTAGTTCAAATTCAAAAAGGATGATTTGTATTTTTCTTAATAAACAGTCCAAAAATCATATTACACAATTATACAAAAACAGGTATCATACTCCACTCATTTCATTATACAACAAACAGATGTAAACCTCATATCTGAGGTTATTATATAAACAGCGGTATGGTAATGTAGTCCCACAGTCTCTCATGAGTTTTCCCCCGTGGTGACCAATGGGCATGTTAATAGCTGGACTCTCACCGATCTTTTATACTTTTGCAGGAACATGAAATATTTTCGTACCTCAAGTTCTGTGAGGTGGGAGAAAATTCCTTTGTCCTGAAAGTTTACCCTCTGGCTAATACTGTTGGGCATGAGGAGATTCTCAGGAATTTACGACCTCTCTGTGACACAGCATGGGTCAGGGAAAGGGGCAGGGAAAGGCAGGAGAGGAGGGATGGGGTTTGCAATACCCAAGCAGGCGACGTCATGACAAGAGTTATCAAAATCGGGTTGTTTTCAAATTCTTTGTTGATCTGTGTAATCTGAGGGAAATATGCGTCTCTAATATGGTCATACATTGGGCAGGAGGTTAGGAAGTGCAGCTCAGTTTCCACCTCATTTTGGGGCAGTGTGCACATAGCCTGTCTTCTCTTGAGAGGGATGGTGCTTGCCTACGGAGCTGTGAGGGGAACGGCACCTCCGTACCTTCAGGCTCTGATCAGGCCCTACACCCAAACGGCACTGCGTTCATCCACCTCTGGCCTGCTCGCTCCCTACCTCTGAGGAAGTACAGTTCCCGCTCAGCCCAGTCAAAACTGTTCGCTGCTCTGGCACCCCAATGGTGGAACAAACTCCCTCACGACGCCAGGTCAGCGGAGTCAATCACCACCTTCCGGAGACACCTGAAAACCCCACCTCTTTAAGGAATACCTAGGATAAGATAAAGTAAATCATTCTAAACCCCCCCCCCCCCCTTAAAAGAGTTAGATGCACTATTGTAAAGTGGTTGTTCCACTGGATATCATAAGGTGAATGCACCAAATTGTAAGTCGCTCTGGATAAGAGCGTCTGCTAAATGACTTAAATGTTAAAATGTAAAAGAGAGCCAGGTCTGGCCTACGGCGGCCCTTTCTTCAATAGCAAGGCTATGCTCACTGAGTTTGTACATTGTCAAAGCTTTCCTTAAGTTTGGGTCCAGCACCAGTGGTCAGGATTCTGTCAATGTTGTACTCCTGTTTAGGCCAAATAGCGTTCTAGTTTGCTCTGTTTTTTGTTAATACTTTCTAATGTGTCAAGTAATTATCTTTTTGTCTTCTCATGATTGGTTGGGTCTAATTGTGCTGCTTGTCCTGGGGCTCTGTGGGGTTGTTTGTGTTTGTGAACAGAGCCTCAGGACCAGCTTGCTTTAGGGGGCTCTCTTCTCCAGGTTCATCTTCTCTGTAGGTGATGGCTTTGTTATGAAGGTTGGGAATTGCTTCCTTTAGGTGGTTGTAAGAATTTAACATCTCTTTCTGGATTTTGATTCATTAGGTGGTATCGTCCTAATTCTGCTCTGCATGGCATTATATTGCTGTTCTACGTTGTTACACAGAGGATATTTTAACCGACACTTGTTGTTTGTGTACATGGATTTTATAATGTCGTATGTTTTTCCTCCCTCTCTCTATCCTCTCCCTCCCTCTCTCGATCCTCTCCCTCCCTCCCTCTCTCTATCCTCTCTCTCCCTCTCTCTCTCTATCCTCTCCTCCTCCCTCTCTCTATCCTCTCTTATCCTCTCTCCTCTCCTCCTACTCTCTATCCTCTCCCTCCCTCCCTCTCTCTATCCTCTCTCGTCCCTCCCTCTTTCTTCTCTCTCCTCCCTTCCCTCTCTTTTTTTTTCTTCCCCTCCCTCCCTCCTCCCTCCCTCCCTCCTCCCTCCCTCCTCCCTCCCTCCCTCCCTCCCTCCCTCCCTCCCTCCCTCCCTCCTCCCTCTCCCTCCCCCTCTCTCTATCCTCTTCTCCCTCTCTCTCCCTCCCCTCTCTCTCCCTCCTCCGTCCCTTTCTCTAATCCCTTCCTCATCTTCCCCACTCTCATTTCAATTCAAGGAGCTTTATTGGCATGGGAAACAATGTGATGTAACATTGCCAAAGCCAAGTGAGGTAGATAATTACAAAAGTTTAAATAAACATAAAGAATTAACAAGTAAAACATTTACACATACAGAAGTTTCAAAACACATTAAAGACATTACAAAAGTCATATTATGTATATATACAGTGTTTGTAACAATGTACAAATGGTTAAAGTACAACACCCCTGTCTCTCCTCTCTCTCCTCGTTTCTTCTCTCTCTCTGTCTTCTGTCTCCTCTCTCTCTCCCTCTCTCTCTCTCTGTTGTGTCTTCCCTCCCTCCTCTCTCCCTTCTCTTCTCAGTAGAATATATCTCTGTTTCAGCCACCACTGGCAACCCTGGTTGTATATTCACTCTAAGGGAATTGCGGGGGAATGGCCTGTTAATTCAGTGATGGTTAAAACGAGTGTTTCTCACACACACGACTACGACTTAGACAAGGTGTCGGTTTAAGTGACTCTAAGAGTGACCACAGTAGCTATGCCCTAGTGTTAAAAGGTATTGTGTGTACTGTTGCATAGTTTTTCAAAATTCGCGGGAATTGAGTTTACTTGTTTATTCAACTGATGCTTGGAAGCTGACTGGTAAACACTTTTTCTGTTTTCAATAGATCCCGTAGTACATGTAGACAGGAATAGTCCCATATTTAATGAGAATTAACACACTGTTTTTACTCTATACAACTATTCCTTATTCCACACGGTGATGTGTGTGTACAGGTGAGATCTAGGCACAAGCATTAACGTATGTGATCCTTCAAAATTAACACACGTATGTGTAACAGTTTTAACTTTAGTCTGTCCCTCGCCGCGACCCGGGCGGCGAATCAGGATCCTCTGCACACATCAATACAGTACCACGAAGGCGTCGTTACCCATCGCTCCACAAAGGCCGCGGGGCCCTTGCAGAGCAAGGGGAACCACCACTTCAAGTCCAAAGCGAGTGGACGCAACCGATTGAAAAACGCTTATTAGCGCGCACCACCGCTAACTAGCTAGCCATTTCACATTCCGTTACATATGCAACACTTCACCACATTGACTCTGAGGGGTTGATGATGTTGAGGTCCCCCTGTAGAAACTCTTTCTGTCACTTCACACTTGACGTCTTGAGGGGTGATGGTCATTAGTAAAACAGGATCCCATCATCTTTCTATAGGTTTAGGGCCTACTATATTTATTTCGCAACTTTTCTAATGTTAAGCACATTGCTTGTATTTGGGAACCAAAACTATTAAATTAATAACAAAATAATGCCACGGAGAATTATTAATCAAATCTTGTTCTGCTGAATTGAATAGTGTCGCCCGCCACCTTTTGGAATAAGCCAGATCAGGACCTGCTGAATGACTAGGTGTTCGCCCGCAGCCTTATGGAATAAGCCAGATCTGACATAAATAAGGACGACTCAGAGTATACTATTCTGGTCTTCTGAATAGACTACATTTTCTTCATATCATGCTGCTTAGACATGTCCAAATTAAATCATGATTTTACATGGATATTTTTGCTTTTTTAAGTGTGGAAGCCATGAGATGTAAAATGGTTTATGTTAATTAACTGTTCAATTACCTGAGACCGTCGTTATTTGCTTGACAACCACCACTGAGAAATTTCGTTTGACCCCACACGCTTATTTTTGACACCATTTGTCGTTTAACCGAAGCCAGACGCACCGATGTGTCGGAGGAAACACTGTTATACCGCAACCGGAGTCAATGCAGGGCGTCCGGTCCTTTCGGAACAAGGAGTCCGCTAGGGGGTGATGGGACAAGGACATCCCTACCCTTGACTCGGATATGCTGGCCAATTGTGCGCGGCTCATGGGTCTCCCGGTCACAGCCGGTTTGGACACAAGCCCGGGATTCGAATCCGGGCCACTCGGGAGGCCATTAAGCTTAGCCATATTGTCTAGGTCTAGGAAACAGGACATTAATTTGAGTGAAGGGTGGCAGAGAGAGATGGAGTGAGGTTGGAGTGAGGATGGAGGAGAGGGATGGAGAAAGGAAAGGAAAGGAGAAGGATGGAGAGAGGATGGAGAGAGAGATGGAGTGAGGGATGGAAGTGAGGATGGTGAGGTGGATAGAGGCTATGAGAGAGGGATGGAGAAAGGAGGGAAGAGGGATGAGAGAGGGATGGAGTGAGGGATGGATAGAGGGATGGAGAGAGGGATGGAGGAAAGGGAGGGGAGAGGGATGGAGAAAGGAGGGAGAGAGGGATGGAGAGAGGGATGGAGATGAGAGAGGGAGAGAGATGAGAGAGGATAGAACCGGTACCTAATTGGAGTTGGGCTTTTGGTCCAGTCTGTGGTCTGCAGATACGGATTGTGTGTGTTGTGTGTGTGTCTGTGTGTGTTGTTGAGCCACCCTCTCTAACGCGTGCATACATGGAGCTGAGCTGAAGACTATATAATAACAGATATAAACCTAATCTGACTTTATTGCAGAACAACCTTTACTGTATCCTTCAAACCCTTCAACCTTCAACCCTTCACCCAGTAATGGAGCGTCCTTGCTTTGTGTGTACAACAGGATTAGGTGTCAAGGAGACATTGTTCTGTTTCAGCTTGCCTCGTCTATATTAAGGAGCCTGGTAGATGTCAACATAGACCACTGTGCCACTGGGAGGCCCCAGGCTCTTTTCAATTGTAACATCAAAACTGTTTAAACATGCGATTGCATTTAGGAAATGTTACACACTGATTAGGTATGATTGATGATAGCATGTTGCACATCCAACGTTAACAGTATGAGGAACCTGTAGCACCAGCCTCACGATGGACTGAAGATTCACGCTCACCCAAAGAAAACACTTTTGGAATTTTTTCTTCTCCCGGAACAATTGGTCGCGGCACAGTTTATTTACCGGCCGCACATTTTTTATCGGACTTAAAAGGCCGGCTATTTACCGGGCTAACAGAAACCCTGCTATGTGGGTGTGTGCGCGCATAGTTTGCCATGCTCTTCAACCTGATCGCTGCCCGCCCGTCCAGCATCACTTACTCTGGACTTGCTCTGACTTAGAATATGTGGACAAACTACAAATTACCTAGGTGTTCTGGTTAGACTGGTAAACTCTCCTTCCAGACTCATATTAAGCATCTCCAATTCAAAAATTAAATCTAGAATCAGCTTCCTATTTTCTCACAAAAGCATCCTTCATGTCATGCTAGCCAAACATACCCTCGTAAAACTGACATCCTACCGATCCTCGGACTTCGGCGATGTCATTTACAAAATAGCCTCTTACACGCTACTTCAACCAAATTGGAGGCAGTCTATCACAGTGCCATCCATTTTGTCATCAAAGCCCCATATACTACCCCCACCACTCAAACCTGTTTTACACTCGCATGGCTTCCACGCCTTAGCTGGCTCGTCGGGCTTCCACGCCTTAGCTGGCTCGTCGGGCTTCCACGCCTTAGCTGGCTCGAGAGGTTACCTTGCCTCGGTTGGCTCGGCAGGCTCCCATCTCACGTCATGCCTCAGCAAGCTCGTCGGGCTTCCACGCCTCAGCCAGCTCATCAGGCTCACATCCCACGTCATGCATTCGGCCAGCCCGCCCAGGTGGGATGTGCACCCATAGAGGGGGGGGTATGCCCATCATTACACACACCTGTCACCATTATTACGCGCACCAGCGCTTCTTTGTGCTCACCTGAACTCCTTTACTTTGTTGATTGCCGGTCCTATATCTGTCTGTTCCTCAGTTTGATCCCTGTGTCAGCATTATTGTCGTCATGTCGTTTTGCTCCTCACGTGCAGACGCTGTTCTTGTTTTTGTTATATGTCCGTTTTCCATTAAATGTTCACTCCCTGTACGAGCTTCTCGTCTCCCAGCGTCTGTCCTTACAATCTTAGGTATATCATCATCATTATCCTCAAAGTTAGGATCAATTGTGTTTCGATTCAGAACTGAAATCCAATTGACAAAATGAGGATGATGATGACTGTCTAGAACTTGTTTTATTTTYTTTATTTTATCCAGGCAAGTCAATTAAGAACACATTGCTATTTACAATGATGGCCTGAACTCAACTGTGAGATTCCTCTTCTCGATACTCATCAATTATTCATAACATCACACATCCATATTCAGCAACATCCGCTCCATTACTTCATCCAGTATTCATGATAAAACTAGCTGCTACTGGCCTCACCACTTCTACCGCAGAATGACAACACAAATAAAAACAGAAAACTGTCTGACTGGAAACAGGCTAGTTAAAAACGGGAGAGATGACTAGGCTGTTGGTGGATAAAAAAGAGTTGGTCTGTGGCCCAGTGTGGAGCTAAAACACATAAGAGTGATGTGATATGATTCAGTTTTAGTGGATCATCTAAATTCAGCTGGTCTCCCGCCCACAGCTAGACACAGATCATTTCCACCAACACCAAACACTCGTGCTACAGATGTATTCCACACACAGACCCGCACACGCACACACACGCACACGCACAATTACTCCAACACCAAAATGCGTGGCACTCGGACACCTTACACACAGAAAGATATGCACACACACAATTAAACATGAATATACCCACTAAAACATAACCATAAACACTCAGAAATCAGTAATCAGAATAGTCTGTGTGTTATGGTAACAGAGGGAGAATAGTCTGTGTGTTATGGTAACAGAGGGAGAATAGTCTGTGTGTTATGGTAACAGAGGGAGTATAGTCTG
>NW_019949802.1:0-9887 GCF_002910315.2 Salvelinus sp. IW2-2015 | reverse complement strand
ACATTCACTTAAATCTCGGAAAAGAGCTAATATTCCAGTATAGACATAATCCAGTGTTTCCTACATCCTCCTAAGTCCCCTGTGCGCTGGTCGTCAGAGCCAATAATCGTTGCAATAAAACTTTTTAGCAGGGTATATGAGCCACACAACTCCCACTGTATGGTGGTCAACTAAACACAAATTTAGCCTGAGAATTATAGCTCTCACGCCATTGACATACGTGACTTATGAGATCTCAGTATCAAGCTTTTAGTTGAGCGTTCAAACACCCAAACATATTGCCCTGCACTGTATGTGAGAAAAACGCTTCATCTATTCAACTAAGCTAAAAGGACCTGCTGGGGAACTGCGCTAGTTAAAACACAGCCTCCCTCCTGCATACTTCGAGAATTCCTGACTTCCTGATGGGCGGCACCCCCAGCGCTCTCCGTCATAGGGGGCCCCTAGTTAGGGTTCAACAAAAGGCTACACATCACTACACACAAGGGCGCTAAAAGTGGACCCTGCGGGGAACTAAACCACCTCCCTCTGTCAACTGGATTCCTGCGCGCAAAATGCTGATTTCCCCTCTGCAATAGGGCACGGGGTGCCCCCGGTTATGGGTGAACGCCAGGTTGGTAGACTGAGTCAAGGATGCTCTAACTAACAACATCCGCCTAGTATTTCCGCTGTTCCGTTGAATCCTATCCATAACACGAGCGTGGCGACGGGGCCTCTCAGGTCACATGGGTGAGTGCCATCCTCAAGTGCCCTCCCTGTATTTTCCCTTGTTCGCTACCATTCAATTAAGTATTGTCGATGACACACGAATGGTAGACCTTGATCAATCCCGATGCACCCGGCCAGGGACAACCACCGAGCTACCTGAGCACGCGCCTATAGGGAAGAGGTCAGTACTAAGCGCCATCGAATCTAACGTTGTTGCCGCCCCATGATGTGGACTCGCCACAAGGTAAGGAGGACATTACCTGATACCGAAACCGACACTAGAGCATTGAAGTCACCAATCGCTAACTAAGTAATCCTAAAGGAGCGAGAAAGAAGGTCAGAGACAGGGTGCGGAGGATGATTGTGTGGAGCCCATTAGTGGTCAGGGAGCAAAAGGTTAAGCGCAACAACCTCTCCCTCAAACCGTATGAGCAACCCAACCGACAAACCATAGGTCATGCATGAAATTTGTTGGAGACCTCGGGACCAAAGGAAGTAACTTGGATGAAAGGTTATAGAGGAGGCTTGCCAAGTCTCCAGGTTGGTGCTACCAGAGCCACAATCCACCCCAATGGCAAGAATCGCCCCTCACGACATATTCCAGTCTACTTTAGCAACGGATTGGTGAGCAAAGTTAGGAAGAGTGTTGCTCACGAGCTTCAAAGTATCCATGCCGCTGTCACTCCACCATCTCCTATTCCTGTAAAACAAAAGACCAAGAGACATTCTAGGTCCTTAGATCCTGTCACATTTGACAACTTAATGAGCCCATAAATGCAGATTATGTCTGTAACAATGTGGGCAACACCTGGTCGCGCCCTCCCTTCTAGTAGGCCTGGCACAGAGCACTAGTCCTATTGCATCGTCTGAACGTAATACAAAAGCCACAAATAACTCGGATTGCTAAACAATTTTCCCGATCACACCTTAATTGTCCAAAGTATGACAAACGCGAATTACCCGAGGCCAAGAGTGATGGGGTGCGTACAGACAAGCTAAATGCAGAAGTTTACGCAGAGCAAAAATTAAATCCACTAAATAAAAGTCTGATTAGCGAGAGTATTTCCACACTCTTGTAATCCAAGTGTGAGAGAACTTCTAACGGCAGCAGAGTGGTCACCCTGCAGGTCCTCAACAAGTGGAAGATGTTCGGTTCTGAAAAATAAAAAGTCTGATGTGATCATGCCATTGTCAGGAATCTTGGCCCAATCGAAGTGGGAAGCATTCCCTCTGACCGGGATGGTCCGTCTTTGCATCACTGCCTAGTATAGAAGGTCACACATGCTCGGCACACTCCGACTGCCCACCAGCCATCGCACCATTCGAAGAGCAACAGTACCCTGGGGATAGTGGTGTTACATCACCGTGCCTAACGTCATAGGCAAGTACATCAGCTAGATCACTGGGGTCAAGCTTCCTGCCATCTGAGGTATCGCTCTGTAAACCGGAAGGCGGTTGATGCAGAGGAAGGCCCCCTAAGAGCAACGTGTATCCAAAGACGCGCGTGCGCGAGCCACCATCTGAGCAGAGGGTAGCTGTCTACCAGCCTAGTTACCACTACTACTGGGGTCAAGATTCCTGCCATCTAGGAACCCTAGACTGTCTGTTCTATCCTCAGGCTGGGTCTCTAGAGGTATAGCAGCCTAAAATGCAAGAACCGTGTAAAAGTACACGTCGGAGCACCAGCACACCCTAGTCCAAAGTGACTAGACTGGTGTGTGTATCCACCTCACGGTCACTTTCTATCTATGGACGAAGCTTGATGGACAATGACCCGGCCCATTCTAACACCTTCGGTCGATCAGTACACAAACGGAAGACACCCAAGCATCTAAGCTCCAAGGCAAGGACGCTTATCGTGTAAGGAAAAAGAATGATCGAGCGTTAACATGATGGGGGTCCACCCCGATAAGTGCTAGTTCCTTTCTTACTCAAGACAGTCTAATCAAGGAACGACGAGGCATGTAGGAGACTGTGGTAAGAGACGAGCAGGATTGACGCGGAGTAGAACGCTCGTTAGCGTTCAATAGTGCAATAAGCAGCGGAGTTATGGGAGACACGTCTATGACCTAGACTTTGATGGTGGCTTTGGCTGGAGTCCGGTTTATCCACAGTTTTTAGGGCCTGACAGATCAGGCCCGTCTGACACGCTGGCTCCTGCAATGGTTCAATATGGCAGACGCAGGAAAGGCAGTCTTTATGAGCACTAGGGAGGTGGCGCTGGAAGATCCGTGTTCCTAAGTTAACGCACCGAACAGGGTGATGTTATTAGCAGCGGTTAATCTAGCTGCTAGACAGTGTACCTTCAGGCCGCCTGTGTACAACACCACGAGGTCCCTTACCCCTCCCTTAGAGTTGGCAGGGTGCTCTGCGTTCGCGAGAAGCTATTGTAGCACGCGCCAGAGTGATGTGGCTCAAGAGTTCGTTAAGCGAGTTGTCCATAGCACGGGAGACGCTACTAAGGAGCACGTTTGAATAGATCTGCCGCATGTAATCCCGTCCCAGGTGGATTGCTCTCCGTCGGAGGCCGACTGGAGTGCAGCAGCTGTAGAACCTTTTGCATAATTTGAACTGGGACCTGAATACCGAAGGCAGCACCCCGTCACGGACTGCCAAGATTGCCTACCTCCTACACTGACACGGACAGATCTAGGGCAGCTGTAGAAACCTTTCATGTTGAAAGGCATTCGTCTATTTTGGAGGACTCCACACCGCGCGAAAGATCTCTCTCCCATTGGGTACCCTGTACAAATCATAGGGTTTTCAGGACTAACAATTAAGGCTCTGTTTATTGTCAAAAATGTTAGGACCGAAATCTCCCAGTTGGTGATTTTTATGTGGGTTAGACTTACTTGTAGTCGAAATTCAAGTGTAGGTAGTGGCATAAAATGCTTCTACGGACACTTATTTTGTTACTTACTGGTTTCACATGTAGTCAGGCCTCCGTAATCGGCCGCCTAATCTTAATGGGCCCCTAGAACGTTCACTTTAGCAGGACAAATTGAATTAACGAAACGCCGCATCTGCCGCAAGATTATGAGAGCTGAGTTGGGTACAAGGTGAGGCAGTAGAATTGACTGTCATTGCTCAATTGCAAAGTTGAAATGGAATTGGGGTAAGTTGGCCGATGTTATTAGAATTGTATGTTTGGTGAGTGTCAATGAGCCAGCCAAACAGCGAAGTTGCAGTAATCCACAAGCACACGGCGGGATGATGAAGTGCTGGATTAGGACCCTTGCGCCGCTTTCCTGCGTGAGGCAGGGTCGTACTCTGCGAATGTTGTAAGAGCATGAACCGTACAAGGAACGGGTCACCGCCCTTTGAATGTTAGTTGAGCAACGCGGGTGTTTCCCGCTCGCAAGCAAAGACCACTCCAAGATCGCAGACAGTAATGGAACGGATGCCGATATGATACTGTGAATTTTTTTCGCGGTACACGGCCACACATATATAGCAAAATCGGCTACGGCATGCGATCGTCATATACAATAAAGGAGGGAGCGCACGAGCAACACAAACATCATAAGCGCACAACTCCATCATGCAGGAATAGAGGAGTAAGGTTATTCAGTTTTGTTTCTGTTTTCGTATTGTCTTAGCACTCTGGGAGGATAAAATAGAAAAAAAGAAAACCGAACAGATAAAAAGATATAAACAAATAAAAAAGGAGGCGTATAAAGCAGAAATAGTAACAAACAGATAAAAAAAAACATACAAAAAACGGTAACGGCGTTGGCGAGGGGGTGTGGGAGAAGGGTGTCGGATGGCGGGGGGTGGGGACGGCTGGGGGGGCAGAACTCGTGCCTGGAGGGGGGGTGGTGTGGGGTGGGTGGACGTAGGCGGTGAGGGGCCATGAGCTGTGGAGTGGGGACAAAACAAATGGAGTTATCTTTTTGTTAGTGTTTTTTTCTTTTTTTGTTTGTGTTTTTGGGTTTCTTTTCTATACACAACCGTGATGGCGAGATCATTGGAACGGGCAAGTCCTTCCCGGGAGGAAGAGCAAAGCTCCGTCTTGCCGAGGTTCAGCTTGAGGTGGTGATCCGTCATCCACACTGATATGTCTGCCAGACATGCAGAGATGCGATTCACCACCTGGTTATCAGAGGGAAAAAATAAAAAAATCCCTGCTGCAGTGTGTGCAAACCTGGTCAATAACTACAGGAAACGTATGATCTTTGTAATTGCAAACAAAGGTTTCTTGTACCAAATATTAGTTCTGCTTTTCTGATGTATCAAATACTTATGTCATGCAATAAAATGCAAATTAATTACTTAAAAATCATACAATGTGATTTTCTGGATTTTTGTTTTAGATTCCGTCTCTCACAGTTGAAGTGTACCTATGATAAAAATTACAGACCTCTACATGCTTTGTAAGTAGGAAAAACCTTCAAAATCGCAGTGTATCAAATACTTGTTCTCCCCACTGTATATCCAAAATGTCCATTTATTTGGCGCGTTTGATCCAGAAAAACACCGGTTCCAACTTGCGCTACGACTACAAAATATCTCAAAGTTACCTGTAAGCTTTGTCCAAACATTTCAAGCTACTTTTTGTAATACAACTTTAGGTATTTTTTTTCGTAAAATAATCATAAAATTTAAGACGGGATATACTGTGTCAATACTGGAGGAAAACAAAGTGGAGCGTGCTTTCAGGTCACGCGCCTCTAACAAAGAGTACACTTCTCTACCCTCATTCTGAACAGTGTTACTTCTTCATTTTCAAAGGAAAACCTCAACCAATTTCTAAAGACTGTTGACATCCAGTGGAAGCGATAGGAAGTGCAAGAAGGTCTCTTAGAAATCTGGATTCCCAATGAATAACCATTGAAAAGAGAGTGACCTCAAAAAAAAATCTGAATGGTTTGTCCTTGGGGTTTCGCCTGCCAAATAAGTTCTGTTATACTTACAGACATGATTCAAAACAGTTTTAGAAACGTCAGGTGTTATCCAATCTCTATAATATGCATATCTTAGGTTCTGGCCCTGAGTAGTAGGCAGTTTACTTTGGACACGCTTTTCATCCGGACGTGAAAATACTGCCACTATCCCAGAGAAGTTAAGCCATTTTACCACAACTTGGAAGTATGCTTGGAGTCATTGTCCATTTGGAAGACCCATTTGCGACCAAACTTTAACTTCCTGACTGATGTCTTGAGATGTTGCTTCATTATACCACATCATTTTCCATCCTCATAATGCCATGTATTTTGTGAAAGTGCACCAGTCCCTCCTGCAGCAAAGCACCCCCACAACATGATGCTGCCACCCCCGTGCTTCACGGTTGGGATGGTGTTCTTCGGCTTGCAAGCCTCCCCCTTTTTCTTCCAAACATTACGATGGTTATTATGGCCAAACAGTTTCTATTTTTGTTTTATCAGACCAGAGGACATTTCTTGAAAAAGTACGGTCTCTGTCCCCATGTGCAGTTGCAAACCGTAGTCTGGCTTTTTATGGCAGTTTTGGAGCAGTGACTTCTTCTTGCTGAGTGGCCTTTCAGGATATGTCGACATAGGACTAGTTTTCTGTGGATATAGACACTTTTGTACCTGTTTCCTCAGCATTTTCACAAGGTCCTTTGCTATTCTTCTGGGATTGATTTGCACTTTTTGCCAAAAGTACATTCATCTCTAGGAGACAGAATGCGTCTCCTTACTGAGCGGTATGATGGCTGCGGTGTCCATGGTGTTTATACTTGCGTACTATTGTTTTGTACAGATGAACGTGGTACCTTCAGGTGTTTGGAAATTGCTCCCAAGGATCAACCAGACTTGTGGAGGTCTACAATTTTTGGCTGATTTATTTTGATTTTCTCATGATGTCACACAGAGGCACTGAGTTTGAAGGTAGGCCTTGAAATACATCTACAGGTACCTCCAATTAACTCAAATGGTGTCAATTGCCTATCAAAAGCTTCTAAAGCCATGACATCATTTTCGGGAATGTTCCAAGCTGTTTTAAGGCACAGTCAACTTAGTGTATGTAAACTTCTGACCCACTGGAATTGTGATACAGTGAATTATAAGTGAAATAATATGTCCTATATGTCTGTAAACAATTGTTGTAAAAATTACTTGTGTCATGCACAAAGTAGATGTCCTAACTGACTTGCCAAAACTATAGTTTGTAAACAAGAAATGTGTGGAGTGGTTGAAAAACGAGGTTTAATGACTCAAACCTAAGTGTATGTAAACTTCCGACTTCAACTGTATGTGTCATGACACTGCATAGATTTAAATAATATATTAATTGAAATCAGCAAACATTAGACACTTTTTAWATTGTTTATAGGCAAGCTAGCACAGTCAAGCTCTCATAAGGCATATATTCATGGCACACTAATGAAAAAAAGTTTCAATACTACCATAGACTAGAAATTCAACAAAATTTTCCCACACCTACAAAAAATCCCAAGGTCACATCTACTCCCGCTTGGGATCACAGATTTATTATTTCCTGGCAACCRATAAATACGCAAACCTAGCAACCCTCTACGCACACCTGCGCCCCATCATGAGGCACACCTGGACTTCATCACTACCCTTATTACTCCCCCTTTATCTAGAAATCGCTATCACTCTTCAGGCAGTATTGGTTCTGTTTTCGTATCCAGATGCTCCTCTTGTTTTGTATCGCTCTATGTTTCGTTATTATTAAACTCACCACCRGCAGCTGCTTCCTGACTCCCAGCTTCATCGTTACAGAATACTGCCTCAACAAATGGAAGCAACAGGGAATCAAGACATCTCCCAGAATGTCAGTGAACAGGGACATCTACTTCGCCAACACCACGACCCAAGCATTAGGGAATCAAGACATTTCCCAGATGGTCGGTAAACAGGGACATCTACTTCGCTAACACCATGACCAGCTGGCGCAACTGGGGACGGCTATGGATAAGGTCCCCTGCGTTATTCAACGTCTCGACAACTGGCGGAGGATTCTCTACATCAAGTCAACCCAGCACCCAGCGAGCACCCCGTCCAGTAGTCCGCCCAGGACAGAGATGCCCGTTTGTCCCCCAAGGACAAATATGACGGGATTCCATCCAAATGCCGTGGATTCCTACTCCAGTGCTCACACTATTAGAATCATTGGATGGGAGCCCCCACCACCAAGATGTCCAATGTTACCACGGTTCTTTCTTGGAAGGGCGTTGTAGTGGGCTACTACTGCAGGTTGGCCAGACTGCTGAGGAGTATGCCCTCACCTTCTGGACAGTGGCAGCATCCAGCAGATGGAATGAGCTTGCGCTATGCATTCTATTCAGAAAAGGACTGCGCAAAGAGGTCCAGAGTGCGATGGCATGCCGAGACTACACCCTCTCCCTGGACGTACTCATCGCGATGGCCATTCTGTATCAGAGCCTGAACCAATAGGGGTAGGGGCCACACACCCCCCCCACGGCTGAGCGACGCCGTCTGAGACATCTGGGGCTTTGTCCTTATTGTGGTCCAGATGGTCAACAGCTTCAACAGTGTCCTGTACATTCCACCCGGGATCCACAATAGGGAAGGATGGCCCCGTGATCATCCATCTCCTGGGGTAGCCATTTTAGTATTGATTTCAACTAGCTGGCTGTCCCTCATGTACGGTTTCAACAAATCTAGTGGATTTTGGTGTCCGCAGGCCCTTGCCTCCTCTATAAACATCACCTTATACCCCCGCTCTCCTCTCGAGTCATAGCCCCCGTGGTCTGGGACGTAGATGTGGACAATTCGCCAGGCCTTGGAGAGGGAACCTGCACCTACTACCTGTTCCTCTGAGTGCATTCTACATTCCCATGGCAAAGGGATCGGCTGCTGACCTGGTGGCACACAGCTCTCGTTGCTGGACATCCAGGTATCACCCGCACTATTCAATCTATCGCTGAAAAGTACTGGTGGCCCACCTTGGCGCAGGACGTCACTCGCTACGTCAACTCCTGTTCCATATGTGCCTCAAATTAATCTCCCAGTATGCTCCAGCATGTAAAACTTCTTCCCCTTCTCGTGCTCAACATCCCTTTTTTTCACCTTTATTTAACCAGGTAGGCTAGTTGAGAACAAGTTTCTCAATTTACAAACTGCGACCTGGCAGAAAAGCAAAGAGACACAGACCACACAGAGTTAGACATGGAGTAACAACATACAGTCAATAATACAATAGAAAAAGTATATATACAGTGTGTGCAAATGAGGTAAGAATAAGGAGAGGTAAGGCAATAAATAGCCATAGTGGCAAAATAATTACAATATAGCAATTAAACACTGGAGGGATAGATGGTGGCAGGGAATGAGTGTGCAAAAGTAGAGATACTGTGGTGCAAAGGAGCAAAATAAATCAAATAATAACAGTATGGGGATGAGGTAGTTGGATGGGCTATTTACAAATGGGCTATGTGCAGTGATCTGTGAGCTGCTCTGACAGCTGGTTGCATAAAGTTGTGAGGGAGATGTATGGGTAACACACTTCTCCAGATCTTTTTGGCTCTATTACAAAGAACTGCAAAAAACATATACATTATCAAATACACATCTTAGAATCAACTATTAAAGACTACTAGAACCACTGGATTCTCCAATTCACCTGTCACGATCGTCTTGCTGAGAGAAAGTGGACAAGCGGCAGCGTGTGCAAAATACATTCTCTTTTTATGTAGAGAAAGGAAAAAAAACACGCACAAACACTATAACAAACTGAAACCAAAACAACAAACGAATCGTGAAGCTAATGACGTAAGTGACACACAGGCTACAACGTACAACATAGACAATTACCCACATTACCTAGTGGCCTATGGCTGCCTAAATATGGCTCCCAATCAGAGACAATTAATGACATCTGTCTCTGATTGAGAACATCATTCAGGCAACATAGACACAGCTAGACACCTATACTAAACACAAACCCATCTACCTATTTAACCCCCTAAACATACAACCACCTAGACACTACAAAAACACATACATTCCCCATGTAACACTGACCGTACTAAAATATAAGAAAACAAGAATACTAAGGCCAGGGTGTGACATTACCTTGAATGAAGCTACAGGACAAAATAAAAACCCTCCAACCCAAAAAGCGTGTGGTGTTAATGGTATCCTCAATGAAATGATCAAATTACAGACATCAAATTCCAATTGGCTATACTAAAAAACTTTTAACATCATCCTTAGCTCTGGCATCTTCCC
>NW_019949801.1:8713-18600 GCF_002910315.2 Salvelinus sp. IW2-2015 | reverse complement strand
CCCCTTATAAATGGAATATGTGCATGTGCTGGAAATGTTTGTATGACAGTAATTGTTATTGAAAAATCAGATTTTACAATTGTGTTAGAAATGATTGACTTCTATGCCGGTGCTGGTCTGATCTTCATGGTGATGGCTTTCAGGGAGTATGTAAAGCCTTTCCATGTTTGCCAGTTGATGCCAATACCAAAGGTAGACTCGCCCCATGCATATATCCCATTGGGGTTTGTAAAATGGCAGTCGTTGTGCCAAAATCCTCCGTAGTACACCTGGGCACAGTTGGCGGCATGAAGGTCCTGGTCTTTATCTAACGTTGTAAATTTCTGACCATTGTGATAAACCAGAGAATCTCCTGAGGAGAAGAACAGAGGAGATAAATAAGGACTCTAGGTAACCTAATGATAATACTTACACCAGCTATAGGTATGAACTAGTGATGCACCGATATTACATTTCTGGCTGATACCGATATCCGATATTTTCCTTGCCCAAAAAAACCCGATACCGATGCAGATAACCGATATAATAAATGTTTGCGGCCTTTTAAGCATTCTAGTACAGTTAAATAGTTAACACACATGGGCGCAGCGGTCTAAGGCACTGCATCTCAGTGCAAGTGGCGTCACTGGAGTCCCTGGTTCGAGTCCAGGCTGTATCACATCCGGCCGTGATTGAGAGTCCCATATGGCGGCGCACAATTGTCCCAGCATCGTCTGGGTTTGGCCGGGGTAGGCTGTCATTGTAAATTAGAATTTGTTCTTAACTGACTTGCCTAGTTAAATAAAAGGTTACATACACACACCACACTGACCAAAAAGTTATTTTGTTGGCATTTACGTATGTCCCCATTTCCAGAAAAACGCAATCAAAACCTATTTCTTTCACTTACTTGCTGTGCTGTTTCGTTGTTCATTTGTTCAGTCGTTTCATTCTCAACCAGGATTTGTATGGAACGCCGTTTGGGTCTTTGAGTGTAAAAAAATACACTATTTAACACTATTTGACGTGTCAATTAGGCTTGTTGACCAATCAGGACCTGAATATGACTGCACGTCACATAATAATTTAAGGCGTTCATCATTTTTTTTACATAGTTATTACACATTGATTACACTATCACTCGTATTTCATATGTCACAACAATTCATCGATAAGTATGCTATGTATGAAGCTGGTAAAGTTGTCTCGCGCACCTACAGTGCTGGTCATTAAAAAAAGCTAGCTAGCTCATGGATGCAAACAATGTTAGCTAGCGAACAATGTTCTTCCCCAAAAACACAGCAAAACAACCATCTGTTTCAGTAGCTATAGTTAGCTAGCTAACATCTATTTCAGTAGCTATAGTTCGCTAGCTAACATCTATTTCAGTAGCTTTTAGTTCGCTAGCTACATCTATTTTCAGTAGTTTAGTTCGCTAGCTAACTCCTATTTCGTGCTTAGTTGCTAGTAACATCTATTTCAGTGCTATAGTTCGCTAGCTAACATCTTATTTCCTGTAGCTTTAGTTGCTTGTTAACATCTATTTCAGTAGCTATAGTTCGCTTGCTAACATCTATTTCAGTAGCTTTAGTTACCTAGCTAACACTATTTCAGTAGCTATAGTTGCTAGCTAAATCTGTTTCAGTAGCTTTAGTTACATAGTAACTTATATACTAGGTGTCCATCATCTAAAATAACCTAATTATAAGACGTTTCTTATTTGATTATTCGTCGACCATCTATGTGAACTTAGCCAACAATAAGGATTAAACCACAATAGTGGCTTTGCGGTTAGCCTTCAATAAAGTATGTCATCATTCTACTATTTTATTTACTTTTGCATTACTGTCAATGAATACTTTATTTTGAAGGCAAACCGAAATGCACTATTGTGCCTAATCCTTATTGTTGGCTAGCTTCAACAACTCATAACCCGAGGTCGGTCGAGCCTCATAGCAGATGAAGCTAGCTGGCTGCTTATAAACGTTAGCTTTGTGCAATCAGAGTTAAAGATGCTGGCTAGCTTATTTATTTTCATGAATGAATTCAATTTCAATAGGCGAACAACAAGTGGAACCTAGTAATACTAATCACAAGGAATCTAATCATTCCCAAGAAAAATGAAAATGACTGCAGTTTCTACTGGTAATTGTTTCAGGCTGGTTTGTATGGATGCTAGTAAGTACCCAAGCTAATGCTAGCTACCCCAGAAGTGCGTAGACCAATGATGCTTACTTACACAATGGATGAAACACATAACGCGCCGAACCGATGAATGGCATTTTTAGTTTAATATCAGCGATTCCGATATGTTCACCCGATATATCGTGCATCCTAGGTAATGAACCTTGTTGAAGATTTTCTTGGATTTTCTTTGGTACTGTTCTGCGTACATACTCTAGGACTATATTCTGGTACTATATTCTGGTACTATACTCTTGGACTATATTCTAGTGCTAATATTCTGGTACTATACTATTGGACTATATCTGGTACTATATTCTTGGACTATATTTAGTTGCTATATTCCGGTGTATATTCTAGCGTACTATACTCTTGGACTATGGTCTGTGCTATACTCTTGGACTATATTCTAGTGCTATATTACGGTTATATTCTGGTATATACTCTTGGACTTATTTCTGTGCTATATTATGTACTTATTATAGGGTACTATATCTTGGACTATATTCTGGTACTATATTCTGGTACTATACATATTGGACTATATTCTGGTACTATATTCTTGGACTATATTAAGGTGCAATATCTGGTATATTCTTTGTACTATAAATCTTGGACATATTATGGTACTATATCTTTGGACTATATTCTGGTAGCTATATTCTTGGTACTATTCTGGTACTTATTCTTGGACTATATTCTAGTGCTATACTTTTATGCTATATTATGGTATATATTCTGTACTATATATTGGACTATATTCAGGTGCTATATGCGTGTATATATTCTGGTCTAGTATTCTTGGAACTATATCTGTGACTATACTCTTGGACTATATTCTAGTGCTATAATATTTTGGTACTATACTTGGTACTATACTCGTGGACTATATTCGGGTACTAATATTCTGGTACTATATTCTGGTACTGTATTCTTGGACTATATTCTTATGTACTATACTCTTGGACTATATTCTGGTGCATTATTTCTGGTGCATATATTGGATCTATATTTGGTATACGTATATTTGGTACTACCTAGTATATTATTGGATATATTCTGGTACTACCAGTATATCATTTGACTATATTCTGGTACTACAGTATATCTGGCTACAGTATATCTTGGACTATTTTCTTAGACTTTTTTTCTGTTATTTTTTCTTGGACAATATAATTGTCCCCACCTGCTCCTCCATCTTTGAATGAGCCAGTGTTAGCAGGTATCCTTCAGCCTCTGGTCCAACGGAGAAGGAAGAGTACTGAGCATAGACCTTATTCCCCTCAAAGTCCTCCATGGCACCCTCAGCTCATAGGTTCCTTTCATAGTCAGGAGATGCATCGTCTCCAGCCCTGGAGAATGAGATCAACATAGCAATTCACGTGTTGTCTGAATACAATGACAAATGGCCTTGAATGACTAGACAAACGGATGAAGTCATTGGTAGAACAGGTTCTAGGAGGAGAACGTTCTGTTGGCTAGAAGTTAAACCGTTCTTAAGCAGCGTACTCTCCAGCTGCGCTCCCAAACCACTCTTACTGATCCCACTTCTGTGGAAGTTCACTGATCCATCCTGTCGGCTCTGACAAGCTGATTTAGGAGAGATTGTTTAATTGACAGATTAAGAGAGAGATTGATTCAATGACAGATTAAGAGAGAGATATTGTTTTATTGCAGATTAAGAGAGAGATATTGTTTAATTTAAAGATTAAAATAGAGAGAGATTATTAATTGACCGATTAAGAGCAATATATTGTTTAATTGACAGATTAAGAGGAGATATTGTTAAATTTACGATTAAGAAGAGAGAGTTTGTTTAATTGACAGATTCATATAGAGAGATTGTTTAATTGACAGATTAGAGAGAGAGAAATTGTTTTTGACAGATTAAGAGAGAGAGCAATTGTTTATTGTCAGATTAAAGAGAGAGCAATTGTTTAATTGTCAGATTAAGAGAGAGAGAATTGTTTAATTGACAGATTCATATAGAGAAATTTATTTAATTGACAGATTGAGAAAGCGATTGTTTAATTGTCAGATTAAGAGAGAGAGAGTGTTTGATAAACAGATTAGGAGAGAGAGAGMCAGTTCATGGTAAATTAGTCTTTAAGTGTATTTCAATAACACAAATTGAAACTGACCGTCCACTTTCCTAGATGTGCACTTTCCAACCCCATGTCACAGAACACCTGGACAGGTGAGGTAGGTCCTGCAGGGTAGATGGTGTAGACCCCGTTTTGTCCAGAACCTGATCTATAGACCTCATCACAGTCCACTGGATGCAGGGAGGACTGCACCATCCCGGGCACCAGTAGCGCCAGCAGCAAGATGGACTGCAGCACAGGGTAGATGGATATAGCAGTTTTAATGCAAAAACTGTCTACTGTTGGTTCATTTGTATTTTGTATTTATTATGGATCCCCATTAGCTGCTGTACTGTGTACCTCCCATAGTCTGTTCTGGACTTGGGGACTGTGAAGAGAGCTCTGCTGGCATGTCTTGTGGGGTTTGCATGGATGTCCGAGCTGTGCGCCAGTAGTTTAGACAGACAGCTCGGTGCATTCAACATGTCAATACCTCTCATAAATACAAGTAGTGATGAAGTCATTCTCTCCTGTACTTTGAGCCAGGAGAGAATGACATGCATATCATTAATGTTAGCTCTCTGTGTATATTTAAGGGCCAGCCGTGCTGCCCTGTTCTGAGACAATTGCAGTTTTGCTAAGTCCTTTTTTGTGGCACCTGACCACACGACTGAACAGTAGTCAAGATGCAACAAAACTAGAGCCTGTAGGACCTGCCTTGTTCATAGTGTTGTTAAGAAGGTAGAAACTAGGGCCTGTAGGACCTGCCTTGTTGATAGTGCTGTTAAGAAGGTAGAAACTAGGGCCTGTAGGACCTGTCTTGTTGATAGTGCTGTTAAGAAGGTAGAAACTAGGGCCTGTAGGACCTGCCTTGTTGATAGTGTTGTTAAGAAGGTAGAGCATCGCTTTATTATGGACAGACTTCTCCCCATCTTAGCTACTACTGCATCAACATATTTTGACCATGACAGTTTACAATCTAGTGTTACTCCAAGCAGTTTAGTCATCTCAACTTGCTCAATTTCCACATTATTTATTACAAGATTTGTTTGAGGTTTAGGGTTTAGTGAATGATTTGTCCCAAATACAATTTCTTGAAATATTAGGACTAACTATCACAATATCATCACCCACCATCATGTCTCCTGGAGGACACCATATCATCACCACTATATGTCCTCCTGGCGGACACAATATCATGTGCATGAGTTGTTTTGTGCATTTCAATTTGACTGTGATCCTCACCCACATCATGTCTCCTGAGACACAATATCACACCACCATGTCTCCTGGAGGAACACAATATCATCACCATGTCTCCTGGAGGACCCAATATCACCACCACCATGTCTCCTGGAGACACAATATCAATCACGCATGTCTCCTGGAGACACAATATCACCACCACCAATGTCCCTGGAGGACACAAAATCTTCAACCAACCATCAATGTCTTCCTGGGAGGACAATATCATCAACCACCATCATGTCTCCTGGAGGACACAATATCACCACCACCCATCATGTTCTCCTGGAAGGACACAATATCATCACCCATGTCTCCTGGAGGACACAATATCACCACCACCATGTCTCCATGGAGGACACAATATCATCACCATGTCCTCCTGAGGACACAATATCATCACCACCACCAATCATGTCTGCCCTGGAGGACACAATATCATCGCACCACCATGCATGTCTCCTGGAGGACACAATATCATCAACCATGTCTCCTGGAGGACACAAATATCACCACCACACATGTCTCCTGGAGGACACAAATATCATCAGCGCAACCATCTGTCTCCTGTGAGGACACAATATCATCAAATCACCATCATGTCTCCTGGAGGACACAAATATAATGCCATCATGTCTGCCTGGGGACAAACAATATCATCATCATGTCTCCTGGAGGACACAATATCATCACATGTCTCTGGAGGAACACATCATCAACCATCATCCATGTCTCCTGGAGGACACAAATAATAATCATCATGTCCCTCCTGGAGGACACAATCATGCACCCACCATACATGTCTCCTGGAGGACACAATCATCACCAACCATCAAGTGTCGTCCGGAGGACACAATATCATGCAACCCACCAAACCATGTCTCCTGGAGGACACAATATCATCACAACCATGGTTCTGCCCGGAGGACACACATATCATCACTACCAATCAAATGTCTCCTGGAGAACACAATATCATCACAACCACCATGTCTACCTGGAAGAAATAAGCATCATATAAGACACTGTTAAACTGTTGAATGGTCCCGCAGTGTCTGGAGTTTCGAAGGTCAGGGTTATTACGCTGGGAAGAGGTCAGTACACCTCATGAAGATCTCCAGTAGACGAGGCCCAGGGTTAGAGGTCCAGGGGTTATTAACCTGGGAAAGATTGTCGTACACCTCATGAAGGTCTCCCAGTAGACGAGGCCCAGGGTGCAGAGGTCAGGGGTTATTACTGGGAAGAGGGTCCAGTACATCCTCATGAAGGTCTCCCAGTAGACGAGGCGCCAGGGTTAGAGGTCAGGGTAATTACCTGGGAAAGCAGGTCAGTAACACCTCATGAAGGGTCTCCCCAGTAGACGAGGCCAGGGTTAGAGGTCAGGGTTACATTACATGGGAAGAGGTTCAGTACACCTCATGAAGGTCTTCCCAGTAGACGAGGCCCAGGGTCAGAGGTCAGGGTTTATTACCTGGGAAGAGGTGCAGTACACGCTCACTGAGGTCTCGCCAGTAGACGAGGCCCAAGGGTTAGGGTCAGGGTTATTACCTGGGAAAGAGGTCAGTACACCTCGATGAAGGTCTCCCAGTAGATCGAGGCCCAGGGTCAGAGGTGCAGGGTTATTACCTGGAAAGAAGGTCAGTACACATCAATAAAGGTCTCCCAGTAGACGAGGCCCAGGGTCAGAGGTCAGGGGTTATTACCCTGGGAAGAGGTCGTAACACCTCATGAAGGTCTCCCAGTAAAGAACGAGGCCCAAGGGTCAGAGGTAGGGTTTATACCTGGGAAGCAGGTCCAGTACCACCTCATGAGGTGTTCCCCAGTAGACCGAGGCCGCAGGGTTAGAGGTCAGGGTTATTTACCTGGGAAGAGGTCAGTACACCTCATGAAAGGTCTCCACAGTAGACCGAGGTCCCAAGGGTCAGAGGTCAGGGTTATTACCTGGGAAGAGGTAGTACACTCATGAAGGTCTCGTAGAACCGAGGCCCAGGGTCAGAGGTCAAGGGTTATTACGCTGGGAAAGAAGTCAGTACACCCTCATAAAGGTCTCCAGTAGACGAGGCCAGGTTATAAGAAGGGTCAAGGGTTATTACCTGGGACGAGGTCAGTAACACCTCTGAAGGTCTCCTCAGTAGACGAGGCCCAGGGTTCAGAGTCAGGGTTATTACCTGGGAAGAGGTCAGTACATCCCCCCTCCCTGCATGAAGGTCTCCCAGTAGACGAGGCCCAGGGTCAGAGGTCAGGGTTATTACCTGGGAAGAGGTCAGTACACCTGCATGAAGGTCTCCCCAGTAGCGACGGCCCAAGGGCGTACATGTCCACCTGGCTTTCAAGAGCCGACTCCAAGCAGTCCCTCAGGTTCACGCGCCCCTCCCCAGAACCCTCTGGGGCCATGTAGCGGATGCGTTCCACCTGGAAGAGAGACAGAATCAGTCGTTATAAATCTACACTAACCCTGCCAGAACCTCTTGGGACCATGTAAAGTGGAGACTGGACGGCCACTCTGGAGAGAGACAGAACCAGTGTTTAAACTCTACACTAACCCTGCCAGAACCTGCTGGGGCCATGTAGCGGATCGTTCCACCTGGAGAGAGACAGAACCAGTGTTAATAACTCTACACTAACCCTCCAAACCTCTGGGGCCAAATGTAAATGCGGATCGTTTCCAACCTGGAGAGGAGACAGAACCAGTGTTATAAACTCTAACACTAACCCTCCAGAAACCTCTGGGACCATGTCAGCGACTGGAACCCACCTGGAGAGAAGACAGAACCAGTGTTATAACTCTACACTAACCCTCCAGAAAACCTCTGGGGCCTAATGTAGTGACTGGACCCACCTGGAGAGAGGGACAGAAGAGTGTTATAACTCTACACTAACCCTCGCAGAACCTCTTGGGGCATGGTAGTGGACTGGACCCACCTGGAGAGAGACAGCACCAGTGTTATAACTCTAACACTACGCCTCCAGAACCCTTCTGGGACCATGTAGTGGACGACCCACCTGGAGAGAGACAGAACCAGTGTTATAACTCTCACACTAACCCTCCAGAAGCCTGCTGGGACCATGTTAGTGGACTGGACCCACCTGGAGAGAAGACAGAACCAGTGTTATAACTCTACACTAACCCTCCAGAACCTCTGGACCATGTAGTGGACTGGACCCCACCTGGGAGAGAGACAGAACCAAGTGTATACACTCTACCCACTTAACGCCTCCAGAACCTCTGGGGCCATGTAGTGGACTGGACCCACCTGGAGAGAGACAGGAACCAGTGTTATAACTCTTACACTAACCTCCCAACTCTGCGACATGTAGTGACTGGACCCACGCTGGAGAGAGACAGAACCAGTGTTATAACTCTAACACTAACCCTCCAGAACCTCTGGGACCATGTAGTGGACTGGACCCACGCGGAGGAGAACCAGAACCGTGTTATAACCTACACTAACCCTCCAGAACCTCTGGGGCCATGTAAGTGGACTGGACGCCACCTGGAGAGAGACAGAACCAGTGTTATAACTCTACAACTCACCCTCCAGAACCGTCTGGGCACCATGTAGTGGGACTGGTACCCACCTGGACGAGAAGACAGAACCAGTGTAATAACTCTACACTAACCCTCTCAGCACCTCTGGGAACCATGTAGTGGACTGGACCCACTGGAAAGAGAGACAGAACCCAGTGTTATACACTCTACACTAACCTCCAGAAACCTGCTGGGACGCATGTACGTGGACTGGACCAGCTGGAGCGAGACAGGCACCAGTGTTTATAACTCTAACCCACTAAAACCCCCCCCCCCTTTTCCAAGAACCTCTGGCATGTAGTGGAGCTGGACCCACTGAGAGAGACAGAACCAGTGTTATAGACTCTAACACTATACCCTCCAGAACCTCTGGGTACATGTAGTGGACCTGGACCCACCGCTGGAGAGAGACAGAACCAGAATTAGAGAAATAGGGGTTTACAAGTCTGTCCATCTTAGAGCTGTTGGCAGTACGTGGGGGGGGCATTATTAGCTATCAAAGAGGGTGTTGGCTAGCAGACTGGAGCGTGGTTTTACAAGATGAGACCGCCAAGTGCCGAGGCAGTCCAGCGGAGTTGACCAACTCACCTCACTGTGGGCAGCGTTCCCTCCTCCTTCCACCGGATCTGACCAATGGGGTTAGAGGTCAGAGGTTAGGGACTCACCTACTGTGCAGCGTTCTCCTCCTTCTCCAGGTCTGACCACCTGGGTTAGAGGTCAGAGGTTAGGGACTCACCTCAACTGTGGGCAGCGTTCTCCTCCTCTCCAGGTCTGACCCCTGGGGTTAGGGTTAGGGTTAGGGACTCACCTTCGCTGTGGGCAGGTTTCTACCTCCCTCCCAGGCCTGACCACCTGGGGGTTAGCGA
>NW_019949801.1:0-7400 GCF_002910315.2 Salvelinus sp. IW2-2015 | reverse complement strand
GCTGACACTAAACACTTAGACATAGACAATTACCCACAACCAGCTAAAGCCTATGGCTGCCTTAAATATGGCTCCCAATCAGAGACAACAATAACCAGCTGTCTCTAATTGAGAACCAATTCAGGCAACCATAGACTTTCCTAGACACRTACACTGAACACTAAACCATCTACTCTACTTAACCCCCTAAACCATACAACACCCTAGACAATACAAAAACACATACTACACCATGTCACACCCTGACCTAACTAAAATAATAATGAAAACAAAGATAACTAAGGCCAGGGTGTGACAATCGCTTAAATCTCATTGCTGAATAACACAGTTACTGTAGAAACTATGATTGAAGTGTAACACAGTCAATACTATATTAAGGTACTATGATTGAAGTGTAACACAGTCAATACTATATTAATGTACTATGATTGAAGTGTAATATTTCATTATATAACAGTAAATACTTCTTGGGTATGACACTATAAGCTTGGCACACTTGTATTTGGGGATTTTCTCCCATTCTACTCTGCAGATCCTCTCAAGCTCTGTCAGGTTGGATGGGAAGCATCGCTGCACAGCTATTGTCAGGTCTCTACAGAGATATTCGATCGGGTTCAAGTCCGGACTCTGGCTGGGCCACTCAAGGACATTCAGGGATTTGTCCCAAAGCCACTCCTGCGTTGTCTTGGCTGTGTACTTAGGGTCTTTCCCTCAATCCTGACTAGTCTCCCAGTCCCTGCCGCTGAAAAACATCCCCACAGCATGATGCTGCCACCACCATGCTTCACCAAAGAGTTCAATCTTGGTTTCATCAGACCAGAGAATCTTGATTCTCATGGTTTGACAGTCCTTTAGGTGCATTTTGGCAAACTCCAAGCGTGCTGTCTTGTGCATTTTACTGAGGAGTGGCTTCCGTCCGGCCACTCTACCATAAAGCCCTGATTGGTGGAGTACTCCATTCAAGTTGTAGAAACATCACAAGGATGATCAATGGAAACAGGATGCACATGAATGCAATTTCAAGTCTCAAAGCAAAGGGTCTGAATACTTATGTAAATAAGATATCTTTTATTTTTAATACATTTGCAAAAATGTCTAAAAACCTGTTTTTCCATTGTCATTATGGGGTGTTGTGAATAGATTGACGAGGGACAATTTATATTTAATCTAGAGGTCGACCGATTAATCGGAATGGCCGATTAATCGGGGCCGATTTCAAGTTTTCATAACAATCGGAAATCGGTATATTTTTTTTACACCTTTATTTAATCTTTATTTAACTAGGCAAGTCAGTTAAGAACACATTCTTATTTTCAATGACGGCCTAGGAACGGGGCAGAACGARAGATTTTTAACCTTGTCAGCTCGGGGGATCCAATCTTGCAACCTTACAGTTAACTAGTCCAATGCTCTAACACCTGATTACATTGCACTCCACGAGGAGCCTGCCTGTTYGCGAATGCAGTAAGCTAAGGTAAGTTGCTAGCTAGCATTAAACTTATCTTATAAAAAACAATCAATCAATGACTGTCATTGCTCCAATGTGTACTTAACCATAAACATCAATGCCTTTCTTAAAATCAATACACAAGTATATATTTTTAAACCTGCATATTTAGCTAAAAGAAATCCAGGTTAGCAGGCAATATTAACCAGGTGAAATTGTGTCATTTCTCTTGCGTTCATTGCARGCAGAGTCAGGGTATATGCAACAGTTTGGGCCGCCTGGCTCTTTGCGAACTAATTTGCCAGAATTTTACGTAATTATGACAACATTGAAGGTTGTGCAATGTAACAGGAATATTTAGACTCATGGATGCCACCCATTAGATAAAATACGGAACGGAATAAACGTTTTGTTTTCGAGGTGATAGTTTCCGGATTAGCCAAAGGTATATAGTTTAGAGAGAAATAGTCGACGCGTTATAATTCCTGTAATAACTTGCGGCTGAACTTGAAAGGGGTTTCTTCGTTATTTTACCGTTCATGTCTTCCATAGAGAATGTCTTGATCTACTTCAAATAAGGTCTGTGTTTCGTGCAGGCTTAAACCGCCTCGACGTTTTGATACCCGTGTAAATCTCACTAGGATAAGGTAACGTTTGTCAACATATTTTCATAAATCCACTCTACAATTTTTTTTATCTTCGCTTATATTTAGGCAATATTGATCAGAGTTACCTTGTCCTATGGATATCTACAGTTATAAAATTGGCACGGTGGTGTAAGCCTACACGAAACACAGACCTTATTTTAAGTGAATCTAAAAATATCCTATGGAATAAATGAAGGAACCGCTTTTCAGATTTTGCTAGAAGGTGTCATGGGAGTTATGACTCGCACTTTGGTTGTCAATTCTTACCATGCCCATTATTAAATAGGATTTCCTGCATATAGAAATTAAAGTTTTTGTTTTCAACATTCATCACAGGTAACTTAAACTCTATTTTTATTCAAACAGTTGAGAGTATATGTCTCCTAAGCAGACTCTTCAGTATCATTGTCACTTCAGAGCTGTGTGCGTGTGTGTGTATTTATGTATTATATTAAGTTAAAATAAAAGTGTTCATTGTTCATTCAGTATTGTTGCAATTGTCATTATTACAAAAATGAGTATGTGTGTGTATGATATATGTATAATTTTTTTTATTTTTTATAAATCGGCCGATTAATCGGTATCGGCTTTTTTTGTCCTCCAATAATCGGTATCGGCGTTGAAAAATCATAATCGGTCGACCTCTAATTTAATCCATTTTAGAATGAGGCTGTATTGTAACAAAACGTGGAAAAAGCGAAGAGGCCTGAATACTTTACGAAGACATTCAAATCAATTTTTACACTATAGTGTATAATGTATGTTGTATTATACAAGGAGCATTTGGAAAAGAGACCTAGGACTCAATAGGTCGTCCCTGTTAAAAACAAAACAACAAAAAAAGGGCCATTGAAACAGTAACCTATTTCTTAAATGTTCATATAGTTTTAGTCAAATGCATATTCACACGTAGCCTCCTGCCTTAGCCGCATTGCTGCACTAATAATGTTAATAAATAATAGCTGAGAAACATTTTAAAGTTAAACGTTCTGTTGCATCAGACTCATTGCTTTTTAATGTTTTTCATGTAGCCTAGTGGCTGTATGATTTTGGGATCTATCGTCCCACAACTGTCCCTGAGTCGGTTTGGGGTTTTTCTTCTTCGACAATAGAATAGGACAACTTTATACTTTGGGGGATAGTAGATTGACAGGCTCATATGCGGCGTGTCCATAAGGATAATGGAAGCTAAGTTTCCCTAAGTAAATTGAATTAAAAATGACCGAAATTAGCCTACTCATGTCTATACAGAAATAAATAAATTCATTCAAAATAGACTACTAAAGCATTGGCCACAGAGGATCATTAGCTTCCCCTAGCCTTAAAAATATGAATAAATGGTGGATTGTTTTTAAATCACATTGCCTACAGTCGGAAGGAAAGGCAGCCCGTGACAAATACCAAATTAGAGGATTGTTGAGTCGCGACTGTCAGTGAAAAGTTTAGGCCTCAAGCCAGGTATATCGCAATATATCAAAATTCGATTGTGGCGGAAAAAATAATTTTGGAAAGCACATTTTTCTTTACATAATCCGACAATTTTCTGTAAAGAAAAGACAACATAAAGACTCTAATCTGTCTTAGTTGTCAAAATGCTCAACATAATTGAGCGAACAACAGTAAGCTTATCTTATTGGCACCATGCGGAGAGCATCGGGGTCATTATCATTGTTGCCTCAGTGCCACTCGAACAATAACTTTATTATTCTACTTGTGTCTCGCCCTTCTCATTGGCCTATTATATGGACACTGTTTCCATTGGTCAGTTGGTCGGTGTGAGTAGAGTAGGCTACTCTGTCTGAGATTCTGCTAATGTCTCCAGTCATATAAAGTGTAGTAGACATGCATGACTGTAATCAGAGGGCTGATATAAATACGATACATGCCAGTCTCTCTCTTGGATAAGAGTTGAGGAGAGACTGACTGCATCACTTCTTCTTTATATAAGAAACATTACTGTGTTGAAAATCCCCCCAAAAATTGTTTGCATAGTCAACTTACACACATCTCTGACACACACACTTGTCCCACCAGACATGCCACCAGGGGTCTTTTCACTGTCCCCAAATCCAGAACAAATTCAAGAAAGTGTACCCCTATTATATAGAGAGTTCTTATTGCATGGAACTTCCTTCCATCTCATATTGCTCAAATAAACAGCAAACCTGGTTTCAATAAACAGATAAAGCAACACCTCTCCCCTATTTGACCTAGATAGTTTGTGTGCATTGATATGAAGGCTACGTGTTCCTTTATAAATGTATGTAGTTCCGTCCTTGAGCTGTTCTTGTCTAATGATGTTCTGTATTATGTCATTCTGTATTATGTTTCATGTTCTGTGTGGAACCCCAGGAAGAGAAGCTGCTGCTTTTGCAACAGCTAATGGGGATCCTAATAATATACCAAAAATACCCCATAGAGCACCATCCATACTGTATGTGAGTGAACCAGCCATCTGTCTGACAGTCTGACCCAGATGTTCACATTAGCAGCTTCAACCAAAGAGAGAGATCTCTGGCTGTATCTAGTCTAGTTCTCTACTAGGTTGGTCTGGCCCTCTCTGCTGTTATCTAGTCGAGTTCTCTACTAGGTTGTGGTCTGGTCCTTTATCTCTGGCTGTATCTAGTCTAGTTCTCTACTAGGTTGTGGTCTGGTCTGGCCTTTATCTCTGGCTGTATCTAGTCTAGTTCTCTACTAGGTTGTGGTCTGGGTGGCCCTTATCTCTGGCTGTATCTAGTCTAGTTCTCTACTAGGTTGTGGTCTGGTTGGCCCCTTATCTCTGGCTGTATCTAGTCTAGTTCTCTACTAGGTTGTGGTCTGGTCCCTTATCTCTGGCTGTATCTAGTCTAGTTCTCTACTAGGTTGTGGTCTGGGTTGGCCCTTATCTCTGGCTGTATCTAGTCTAGTTCTCTACTAGGTTGTGGTCTGGGTTGGCCCTTATCTCTGGCTGTATCTAGTCTAGTTCTCTACTAGGTTGTGGTCTGGTGGCCCTTATCTCTGGCTGTATCTAGTCTAGTTCTCTACTAGGTTGTGGTCTGGTCCCTTATTTCTGGCTGTATCTAGTCTAGTCTCTCTACTAGGTTGTGGTCTGGGTTGGCCCTTATTCTCTGGCTGTATCTAGTCTAGTTCTCTACTAGGTTGTGGTCTGGTTGGCCCCTTATCTCTGGCTGTATCTAGTCTAGTTTCTACTAGGTTGTGGTCTGGGCCCCTTATCTCTGGCTGTATCTAGTCTAGTTCTCTACTAGGTTGTGGTCTGGGTTGGCCTTATCTCTGGCTGTATCTAGTCTAGTTCTCTACTAGGTTGTGGGTCTGGCCCCCTTATCTCTGGCTGTATCTAGTCTAGTTCTCACTAGGTTGTGTCTGTTGGCCCCCTTATCTCTGGCTGTATCTAGTCTAGTTCTCTACTAGGTTTGGTCTAGGTTGGCCCTTATCTCTGGCTGTATCTAGTCTAGTTCTCTACTAGGTTGTGGTCTGGCCCTTATTCTGGCTGTATCTAGTCTAGTTCTCTACTAGGTTGTGGTCTGGGTTGTCCCTTATCTCTGGCTGTATCTAGTCTAGTTCTCTACTAGGTTGTGGTCTGGTTGGCCCTTATCTCTGGCTGTATCTAGTCTAGTTCTTCTACTAGGTTGTGGTCTGGGTGGCCCTTATCTCTGGCTGTATCTAGTCTAGTTCTCACTAGGTTGTGGTCTGGGTTGCCCCTTATCTCTGGCTGTATCTAGTCTAGTTCTCTCCTAGGTTGTGGTCTGGGTTGCCCTTATCTCTGGCTGTTATCTAGTCTAGTTCTCTACTAGGTTGTGGTCTGCTTGGCCCTATCTCTGGCTGTATCTAGTCTAGTTCCCTACTAGGTTGTGGTCTGGGTTGGCCCTTATCTCTGGCTGTATCTAGTCTAGTTCTCTACTAGGTTGTGGTCTGGGTTGGCCCTTATCTCTGGCTGTATCTAGTCTAGTTCTCTACTAGGTTGTGGTCTGGTTGGCCCTTATCTCTGGCTGTATCTAGTCTAGTTCTCTATTAGGTTGTGGTCTGGTTGGCCCTTATCTCTGGCTGTATCTAGTCTAGTTCTCTACTAGGTTGTGGTCTGTTTGGCCCCTTATCTCTGGCTGTATCTAGTCTAGTTCTCTACTAGGTTGTGGTCTGGGTTGGCCCTATTATCTCTGGCTGTATCTAGTCTAGTTCTCTACTAGGTTTGGTCTGGGCCTTATCTCTGGCTGTATCTAGTCTAGTTCTCTACTAGGTTTGTCTGTGTTGGTCCCTTATCTCTGGCTGTATCTAGTCTAGTTCTCTACTAGGTTGTGGTCTGGTTGGTCCTTATCTCTGGCTGTATCTTAGTCTAGTTCTCTACTAGGTTGTGGTCTGGGTTGGCCCCTTATCTCTGGCTGTATCTAGTCTAGTTCTCTACTAGGTTATGGTCTGGGCCCTTATCTCTGGCTGTATCTAGTCTAGTTCTCTACTAGGTTGTGGTCTGTGTTGGTCCCTTATCTCTGGCTGTATCTAGTCTAGTTCTCTACTAGGTTGTGGTCTGTGTTGGTCCCTTATCTCTGGCTGTATCTAGTCTAGTTCTCTACTAGGTTGTGGTCTGGGTTGGCCTCTTATCTCTGGCTGTATCTAGTCTAGTTCTCTACTAGTTGTGGTCTGGTTGGCCCTTATCTCTGGCTGTATCTAGTCTAGTTCTCTACTAGGTTGTGGTCTGGGTTGGCCCCTTATCTCTGGCTGTATCTAGTCTAGTTCTCTACTAGTTGTGTCTGGGTTGGCCACTTATCTCTGGCTGTATCTAGTCTAGTTCTCTACTAGGTTGTGGTCTAGGTTGGCCCCTTATCTCTGGCTGTATCTAGTCTAGTTCTGTACTAGGTTGTGGTCTAGGTTGGCCCCTTATCTCTGGCTGTATCTAGTCTAGTTCTCTACTAGGTTTGTGGTCTGGGTTGGCCCCTTATCTCTGGCTGTATCTAGTCTAGTTCTCTACTAGGTTGTGGTCTAGGTTGGCCCCTTATCTCTGGTGTATCTAGTCTAGTTCTCTACTAGGTTGTGGTCTGGGTTGGCCCCTTATCTCTGGCTGTATCTAGTCTAGTTCTCTACTAGTTGTGTTCTGGGTTGGCTGTGTGCTGTGAGCTCAGACATGTGGAGGCAGGAGACAGGATGCCAACTCAACTGCCAGACGGGCAGAAGCACGTCACACACACACTCCTCGACCTCAACACACACACCACACCACACCACACACACCACACACACACACACACACACACACACACAACACCACACACACCAACACACACACACACACACACACACACACACTCCTCTTTTATGTT
>NW_019949800.1:0-9895 GCF_002910315.2 Salvelinus sp. IW2-2015 | reverse complement strand
CCCCTACTGTATTTATTTATTTATTTATTTTGCTCCTTTGCACCCCATTATTTAAATTTCTACTTTGCACATTCTTCCACTGCAAATCTACCATTCCAGTGTTTTACTTGCTACATTGTATTTACTTCGCCACCATGGCCTTTTTTTGCCTTTACCTCCCTTATCTCACCTCATTTGCTCACATTGTATATAGACTTATTTTTCTACTGTATTATTGACTGTATGTTTGTTTTACTCCATGTGTAACTCCGTGTTGTTGTATGTGTCGAACTGCTTTGCTTTATCTTGGCCAGGTCGCAATTGTAAATGAGAACTTGTTCTCAACTTGCCTACCCGGTTAAATAAAGGTGAAATACATTTTAAAAATTAAACTCTGCGGTCCAACTCATCCCAAACCATCTCAATTGGTTTGAGGTCAGGTGATTGTGGAGGCCAGGTCATTTGATGCAACACTCCATGACTATTATTCTACAATGTAGAAAATAGTACAAATTAAGAAAAACCCTTGAATGAGTAGGTGTGTCCAAACTTTTACTGGTACTGTATTTGTAAGAAATATTTTTTTTAAATAAAAATGTATGGCAAATATAAAACATGCTAAATCATATTGTAACAAAATAGTGACTGTCTTGACAATTCAACTTTAGTGGGCTCTTTGGTATGACATGCATTTATGTCAGTCTCACTAACATTTATGTCAGTCTGCACTAACAACAAGCTCACATTTTAAATACAAGAAAGCTAATGAGACCATTGGGAAAAACTGAGAGTTTTCTCAAATGTTTTTATTGTTTGGCTAAATAATTTAACAGTGTACCAGGGTACTTGCTACTGTGATTCCTGAAATGCAGAACCTGTTGATGGAGTATTTTTAATATACTTTTGTTACGTTGTTCGCTAGCTCAGGTGGTTAGCTAGCTCTCAGTTTCATTGACCACCAAACATCGCTAATGCTAGCTAAATAGCTAGCTACTTAATATATCTTGTTTTCTGAAAATGTATGTTAGTTAGCTAAATTAGCCAAACTCCTATTTGCTGTTGACATCAGGATATGATTTGAGAGCCCCTGTGTGCTCCAAAAGGTGTGGTAGCTTTGACTGCATGCTCACAGTGAATTCAGAGCCATTCAGTGGCTTAGCAAGTGTGATACTACAAACATAGCTCATTTTACCAGGTTCCTGTGAAGCAATTGTAATGACAGTCCACCACAAAATACTTTCCTGATTAGCAGAGTGTAGTCTGTGTTTAATTTCATTGTGTACCTCTACGGGTTTGGTGTCCCTAAACCGGGACGGTTGTTGCTAACGTGCGCTAATGTGACTAGAATGACATTGTAAGTAACAGCCAACTTTCCAGGACATAGGCATGTCTTATATGGGCAGAAAGCTGAAATTCTTCTTAATCTAACTGCAATGTCCAATTTACAGTAGCTGTTACAGTGAAAACATACCATGCTATTGTTTGAGGAGAGTGCACAACAACAAAACACTTTTATCACGGCAACTGGTTTGATACATTCACCTCTGAATGTAGGAATCTTGCTCTGATTTGTCATCCTGAGGTTCCCAAAGACTAAATGTAGCATAGTTTTGTTTGATAAAATCCATTTTTTATTCAAATGTAGGAACTGGGTTCTACAGTTTGAATCCCTGCTATCTCTGGACCCACACGCACCCTGTGTTTTTTCTGTAGGGAAGCTAATTATCAATCATGTATGACATTCCTGGATGAGTGTAAACGTGAATTTTTTATTACCATAGCATTTTTGTAAGTTCTCTATAGTTATGTACTTGAAAATGTATCAATTGACCAATTCGGCACTTTTGGGCAAACTCCTGGCAGACTTGATACAAAATATAGTGTAGTAATGTAATGCTTCACTGGATCAGTCTGAAACGTTGCACACACACTGCTGCCATCTGATGGCCAAAATCTGTATTACAGCTAAACTCCTATCTGATTGTATGGCCTTTCTCTTGCATTTCAAAGATGATGGAACAATTATATTATTATTAACAATTGTATTATCTTTTACCAGGTCTAATGTGTTATATTCTCCTACATTAATTTTACATTTCCACAAACTTCAAAGTGTTTCCTTTTAAATGGTATCAAGAATACGCATATCCTTGCTTCAGGTCCTGAGCTACAGACAGTTAGATTTGGGTATGACGTTTTAGGCTGAAATTGAAAAAAAGGGTCCGATCCTTAAATTAACTAGTTATTACCAGTTGGCAGGGTGTTCAAGTGGATTTTTCCTAGATGTGGTAAATTCCCACTTGGTAATGAACGCACCATTAATTGCACCGCTAACCATCCACTGTAGATCCGTATCATACCAATCATTGGAAGCACAACACCTAGACCTAAACTTTAACATATTGTGGGGTGTTGTACAATCAAATCAAATCAAATGTATTTATATAGCCCTTCGTACATCAGCGGATTTCTCAAAGTGCTGTACAGAAACCCAGCCTAAAACCCCAAACAGCAAGCAATGCAGGTGTAGAAGCACGGTGGCTAGGAAAAACTCCCTAGATGTATACAATGTATTGATTCAATCGATAAAAACAAAAAACATATATATTTTTTAAACAGCTTAGTGCCCGATCTAGTGCCTGTTTTTTTCCTTCATTATTTACTAAGTTGAAGAGAGGCACTTACTCTAGTCATTTTTGTTTTAACCTGTTGATATGGGGAAATATTTTTTTTATGAAGTGGAACATATGGCGGGTCACACAGGATGCCTGCTTGCTGTGGCAGGGCTCGCTGGGCATCCTGTGTCCTGTTAGGACCCAGGCCACCCCTTTTCTATTGTTTATTGTCAAGTTTGAAAGTTGTCACTGTGTTGATGTTGTTGTCTTTGTAAATGGAAAATAAACAAGTATAACTACAAAAAGTTGAACATGTGCTCTTTATGACCGAATGTTAAAATCAGGTGAAATCAAACAGATTTTTTTTACCCACCGTCACAATTGAAATTATATCACTGCCAAATGTTTGGCTTGTTGGCCCAAAGAAATATCTCAATTGATCAATATGTAAAGATTAATTTAAGAAGCCGAATAAGTAACCACTTTGGCCACTCTGTAGACTTGATGTCACAGCCATGGATATTTCTGGAATATTGTCAGGCATTACATGATGAAAAATATTCTACATCTATTTGAAATACATTTAATTTTGAATAAAAACCTATAAACATGATATTCAACTGCTCCTCCTTTAGGAATATGATTTCCCTTCAACGTCATGCTTCAATCAAGTGAACCAACTGCTATTTTCTTCACATCTTACACAAGCATGAACTAATGCTGACATTTCCAAGCTGTTTGTAACGGTGGAAAACGAATTTACAAAAGTCCTAAGATCAATGTGGGAAACAAAGGCATGTGAAAAGCTTTCAAAAGATGACTGCCTATATACAATCCTCTGACAGCTTTGAGGTTTTTGCTTTGCAAGTAAACATCATTATCTCTTTTGAAAGTGTTGGCTGTTTTTCTGTAAAAGAGAAAATAAATAACTACACATTTACTGTGGCCTCATACAACATAATAGCCACAAAAACATTTATGACAGAGCACAATGGGAGCTGATTGCAAAAAACATCAAGAAGCAAGTAAATGTTCCTGAGTGATGAAAACAGGTCATATAACAGCAGACACGTCAGAGAAGACAATGATACATTCTGGCAATTGCTGTCAACGAGACAGAGAGGCAAGAAGAATTGAGCTCAGTTGAGATTAAATCAGAGATTATAAATCAAGAGAAATGGAATCAAGATGAAAACAGTAGCTTTTCAAATGAACAGTCTCTAATGTAGCGCAACAATGGACACAAATCAAAAGCTCTTTAGTTGTCGGTTTGATATTGAAGAGGATGTGTTTGTGCCTGGTCAATGCACAAGGCCGTGGAAGCCTCTATTTAAACCAAGCTGGTGGAACGGAAAGGAGAAGGAGAGATGGGAAGTGATAGAATCCTGGGAGACCTTCTGGTGTGACAAATGAAGCTATGAGACTCCTGACGTGACAAATGAATAGGGTGCAATATGTCAAAATGCTCCAGTAAAATTCAGTGGCCCATTTTTTATGTGGCTCTTGTCTGCAGCCTAAGCGGCATGAAAGAGTCGATCCTTGATCAAATGGATATGAGGATCCATTTTTCATCCTTAAAAATATTTCAGGACGACCACAGGCAGTTATTAAGGAGATTGCCAAATGCCTTTTCCGTCTGTGTCACTCTCCTCCCTCTCTTGTCTTTTCCTGGGATCCTCCCCCACTGGGCTCAAATGTCAGTTCAACGTCTAGTTTTGATGGTTGAGTTGTCAACTCACGTGAATCCAATCACCCTGCAATTGGATTGAGGTGATAGTTGGCTGAAAAAAAAGACAAAATTCCCTTCCGTTGAGGACTTTTTTGCAAATCCAATCAGTTTCCCACGTCGATTCAACGTCATCACATCGAATAACTTGGTTGAAATGACGTGCAAACAACATTGACTCAACCAGCTTTTGCCCAGTGGGTCCCTTCTGCCTCAGTGGAGTGAATTAGTAAGAAGAGAGCACTAATAAAAGACTGGCCAGGCGGAGCTGGCTGATTGAATTAGCGGAGATACCGTCCCCTGGCTAATCTGGAACGCTATCTCCCGGACAGTGCATTAGGAGCATTAACTCTGCTGCACTGGAGCGTGTGCTGCTGCTACCTGCCTCCCTGTCCCATCTCTAAATCTGGCCCCCTCCCCCAGTTCCAGCTGATATGATCCATTACTGTCAGCCTCGTCTCCTCCTAATTGCCGTAGATAGGAGATTGCTGCTGCTGGTAGAAGAGAAAACTTGCAGCCCCCTCCATTTATTTTAGCACCCTGATATAGGGACCATAATTGGAAGGCTACAAACAAAGCCCAGCAACAGTCTCTCTGCTTGCTTGCACCTGTACTGCAACAACATGACTCCACTAAATTGAACGAGACCTGGGAACGGAACCAGAATACATACATCTAGATTATCAGGTTAAATGTAATTGTTGAGATGATAAATCGTGACTTGAGATGACATCATGACTTGAGATGACATCATGACTTGAGATGCCAAATCATGACTTGAGATGACAAATCTTATAAGTGGAGGGAACAGCTTAGGCCTGTTGTAGTTAAAGGTTGGCAGGTTGTGTACATGTGGACGTGTGTGTTTAGGTGAAGGGGAATGGGAATGGGCTCTGGTGACTGGTGACTGGTGGCCCTAGAGATCGGGGCAATGGGCTGAAGTGGAAGAGAAAGCTAGTGTTGATTCATCCCTGCTCTGAAATGTTGCAGAAATCAGTGCAACATGACATCTAGAAATGTGAAGTGGAGCAGAGGTCAGAAGGATAGGTTTTTGATTTATCATTTGCTTGGAAGTCGTTTCGTTCAATCTCCCCATCCTCTACCCTGACCTCTAACTATTCCATAGCGATCTAAAAAGCCCAGCTAACCTCCCTGGAGTTGCAGGTCAGCGTACAGTATGTCTGCAGTGTGCTGACGTTGAACAGAGCAGAGCAGGGGAGCATTGTGTATATCTGAGCCCTGGCAACACAACACTGACTCATTGAGGTACCAACCCACATGACATCATCCAATCCCCACTCTCTTGCCTCTGGATCTCACCTAAACTCACAAACACACACACACTCCCGTTGTCTGACATGTCTCCTTACATCATCACACACGCACTCTCCCTAACAAATGTGACACGAAGCCATTGTAATCTTAGTAGAAGATGGTGTGGAAGATGGCTCCGACATACATGGCAGCTCTGCTTCTAGCTCCTAGAAGTGTGTGTTACTGTGTGTGTTATTTTACAAGCATTTCACTACACCAGCAATAACATCTGCTAGTATGTGACCAGTCCAATTGGATTTGATTTGATCTTGCTCACCCCCTCGCCGTGCGTACTGATGCTGTCCACCTTGCCCTCTCTGTGTTATTTATTCCCTGTATCAGTGTTTTGTTTATTCACAGCAGCCATGTAAGTGATCAGGGAGTCTGTGGCGGTGTGCAGTGACAACCAGAGCCGGTGATATCCAGCCTATTAACTTGTTGACACTTTGGGGTCAGGCTGACGCTGGGCTAATGTCGAGTGTGACAGAGTGGAACCTCTTCATTATCCCACTGTATTGTTCTCATTGCTGAGGGCTTGCTCACTGGCTCTCCTCTCTCTCTTCTCTTTCTCTCTCTCTCCTTCTGTCTCTCTCTCTAACTATTTTTCTCTCTCTCCATTCATCCATGCCCCTCTCATCTTGCCCATCTTGCCCCTTCATCTCTCTGACTAGCTAAAAGTGAGCGTCTGTCTGCCAGGTACTCTTTTTTAACTCACTTTTTCCACTTTCCCTCTTTTCCATCCAACCCATCTTTTTTCCTCTCTCCATCCCTCCCTGAGTCTCTCTATTATTTCAGTCCCTTATTTCCTCATCTTTTGCTCACCTACTTGCCCTCGTTTTGCTTATTCTCATTTTGCTTTTCCCGTCAGTCTGCTCTCTACCCTGGGACGGTCCCGTCAGTCTGCTCTCTACCCTGGGACGGTCCCGTCAGTCTGCTCTTCTACAACTGGTCAAAATCGGTCCTGTCAGCTTTGCTGCTCTCCTATATTCTCTGGGAAGACGGTCTCGCCGCATCAGTCTGAACCTCTCTAGCCCTGGACCGCGTTCCTGTCAGCGGCTCTCTAACCTGGCACGGTCCCAGCCTCGAGTCTGCTTCTCTACCCTGGGACGTCCCGTCAGTTCTCCACTGCTCTCTACCCTGGGAAACGGTCCTGTCAGTCTAATCTCTGACCTGGGCTGGTCCGTCAGCCTGCTCCTACCCTGGGACGGTCCCGTCAGTCTGACCTTCTCTGCCCTTGGGACGAACGTCCCTGTCGAGGTAGCCTGTCTCTCTACCCTCTGGAGCGCGGGTCAAAGTCAGTCTGCTCTCTACCTGGGAACGGTCCCGGTCAGTCTGCCCTTCTTACCGACTGGGAACGGTCTCCCGTCAGTCTGCTCTCTGCACTGCTCCCCCTCTGTAATTGTACCATATTTTTTCTCTCCCCTGTCCCAAAGCCTTCCATCCAGAATTCCAAAACCGCAACGTCCAAAAGCCTTCTCCAGAATTTCCAAACCGAGACTGGTGGTCCCCAAAGCCGTATTCCGCACCAGTATTCCATAACCCCCCTGTGCGTCCAAAGCACTTCCTGCCAGAATTGGTCAAACACAGCTGTCCCACCACGACTTCGTCCCAGGGTGCATGAATTCCACAGCATTACCAAACCACGCTGTTCCTCATAAAGTCTCTCTGCGCCAGAATTCCAAACCCCCCTAATGCTTTTATTGTCGACTGCATAAGCCATGTCAAGTGTCTGCCATTGCGATCAGCTGCTGTAGAATCTACGGAGAGAGTAAACTATGATAGCAGAATCATTAGGCATCTTACAGCACAATGATAATTCTGAACTGCCAAGATCAATCTTTCACTCTCTCGCTCACTTGTGTCCTCTCCTGCTCTGTCTCTTTGCTCACTTGCTTTCTCTCTTCTATATCTCCTGAAGTGATGCAGGGGGCATGAAAATTTCCGGACGTTTTTTCCCCATTTTCAACTTTTTTTTTGCGTAACCCTGCTGTGTCAGACGTTTGTGTGTTTTTTCTGGCTTGTGTGTGGTGCCGTGTGTGTGTGTGTGTTGTGTGGTGGTGTGTGTGGTGTGTGTGTCGGTGGTCCCGAGTGTGTAGTGTGGTGCTGAGTGTGAGTGAGTGAAGTGAGTGAAGTGAGTGAGTGAGTGAGTGAGTGAGTACGTGCGTGAAGTGATGTGAGTTGAGGTGAGTGACTGACTGACTGACCGCCTTGAGCTGGAAGTGACGGAGTGATCTGGAGTGACTCGACTGACTGAGCTGGACTGACTGACTGACTGACTGCCTCGAATGAACGTGACTGACTGATGCCTGAACTGAGTGAGTGCAGTGATGAGTGGGAGTGAGGTGGAGGTGAGAGATATGATTTTGGTAGGCCTTGCTGCACAGAGCGCTCCAGCACAAAAAATATCCAGTAGTGCAGATGATTTCTATAAATGCTTCTTTCTTTTTGGTTTGCAAAAAAAACCTTCACCCTGACATTTGCAAGAATGTTTTCCAAGAAACACCTCGGATTTCGTCTGGCCTGTCTGCTTAAAGGTTTCCCAGAATGTTTCATTAGGTTGTGGGCTAGACATTGGGATAAGTGGACAAGGGAGATTACACCCTGTCAGGCTTTTGGTCTTTCCCGAGGCGAGAAACACTAAAACTTGGGGTCCAGTGTCTGTGCTTGAACCAGGATTGGCAGACTATATTTAATTTAAGGTTTGTATCTCGATCCGTGCAGACAGACATTCCCCTGACCTTGATGTTGCCACGAGGATTGTTGAGAGAAACCGGGCCTTCTTCTTATTTCTCTGTTTAAAGTTCTAATATCTTGGGATAACCTGACAGTTAACAGAGAAGCCATAATTCCCGAAAAACAGGGACTGGGGGGAGCAAAATACGGTGCTCAAACTAGAGATATACTGATCATTGGAACACCTCGTCTTGGGGGAGGTGCGCTGTTAGAAAATTTTAGTGGCACAGATCCATTTAGCCGTTTGAAAAGGCCTGAGTAGGAATCATTTTATCCCGACAGGGGCAAGCAACGGGGAGGGTTTCAGGCATGTGGTGCAAAAGCGAGGGTCTGTGAGGGGCTGCCTGTTAAGAGCGCAAGTCTGATTGAGAAGAGATTAGCACTGCCGGTGTGTAGACCGGTGCGTGTAGTGGGGGTTTGGCTCTCGCAGGTTTAAAGAGGTGGTAATTGGCGGTTCGGGCCACGGACAAGGATAGGTTGAGGATAGTTGGGAGGGGGCGAGTCGTAAGTTGCCATGCCCCTCAGGGCCATAACAATCACAGGGCGTTATAGAGATAGGGCGACAGGGGAGGTGGGCACACAGGTTGTGTAGGGCGAGGGGGGGGGCGTGGGACCCAGGCGAGGGCAGTGGTCCTGAAGTCGGGCTCGTTATTGTTTAAAGGAAGGAAGGGGAAGAAAGAGGGGGGAAGTATGTCGATTAGGTCATGGCAGGCGGGGGGCAACCCTGGGTTAGATATAGACACCATGACCTATTTTTTACCAACAAATACGAACTTCTACCAGGGACACGGCCGGTGGTTAACCACGTCGCTAAGGTGCAGCCATGGCCAGGACATACGTTGGGGCGGGACCCGACTACGCATTGATGAAGAATCGAGAAAGGGGGGTGGATACAAGGACTGGAACATTTTTTTAAGAGAAGAGCCAATTGACTACCCGCGGGGGAGGGGGGGCATCGCGGGGTTGCGATGTGGGCAAGGCAAGGGATCCGGGCGATGAGAGATGGTTGTTTAAATTTTAAAGAACGTGCAAAGAGTGATGGGAGAGGAGACGTAAGAGCAGGGAAAGAACTGGGTCGAGAGTGGGGACGGCGGGATGTGGCGCTGGGGGCAGAACGGCAGCTAGTCGCTGTTAGCCGGCCCTACTCACCTTTTCCAGCAGATCTTTTAACTCACTCAGGAAGTCTTAGAGAGACAAAATGCCTGTGAGGGGGTGGTTCCAAATTGCCCAACCTTCAGACGTTCCACTTCATAGTGCTGACACGCCAATAAACAGGAATGCCATCTACATCCTCATTTTTTTTTTTTGTTTTTTTTTTTTTTTTTCTTTGTTTTTTTTTATAAAATGAACGATGAAAAACCCAACACCCATATTAACTATAACTGAGCTTGCTTCTTTTTGACCAACTTATCCTCCTCAAACAACTCTGTGCTTGGGGCAGACGACACACCCACTACCCACGAGCCTCCCACAATGCGAAGTCATCGCTCACTGGGGACTCGCACTCTAGTGGCGGGAGCGGCGGGGA
>NW_019949799.1:7306-9895 GCF_002910315.2 Salvelinus sp. IW2-2015 | reverse complement strand
CCCTCCATTCGCGCCTGACTTCCCTTCCCCATATTTTTCCAATTTCCAGCTGGTCCAACAGACTACCCTCCCATCACCCTCCATCTCCATCCCCATATACCCGCCACTACACTGGTGGCTGGTGGCACCTTAATTGGGGAGAACGGGCTCATAGTAATGTCTGGAACAGAAATAATGGAATGGTATCGAACACATCAAACAAGTGGTTTCCATGTGTTTGATACCTTTCAAGCCATTATTATTAGTCATCCTCCCTTCAGCATCCTCCTGTGCTCCACTACCTATCTGAGAATCCCTGTCCCACCTCATCCGACATGGGGGAAGACACAACGTCTCCACTCCCAAAGTGCCCCAAATACGCACACCAACCAACCATGTCGCCGAGTTGCACAAGCTCTGCAAGGAATCGAGGAAGGTTTCGTGAGTCTGTAAACCTCATGTCACAATTAATTTGCRTCATCGTTGGAGCCTGCGAGCTAGTTCGTGTATGTGTGTGCACGTGCGTGAGTGCCTGTGTGTACTCCCATGAACCACACAGTAGGAGTGCATCTTGAGAAAACCCCCGTCAGGTGTGAGGTGGCGGAAAGCTTTGATGCTATGCAATAACAAACATCGGCCCCAAATGCTAATGAGCGATCAAGGGAGCATAAGGTAGTGCACTATGATAGAGATGTATTGTACTGTGTTCAAGTGAGACTGCAGATCAACTCCTTCACCGATGAATATCCTGGGATAGGAAATGCCGGCTTTACCTGAGCTTAACTTCAGCAAACCCCCCTCGTGCGCTTGTCAGGACGCCACGAAGAGCGCAGCTGTTCTAATTTAGCAGTGCTGGCAACCGCTCCGGGCCAGGAAACTTTTTCTTTTTTTACCGCGACGTTAACTGTGCGTGTTCTTTTCCTTTTTTCTCTGAGTGAATAAAGACAAAGCACCTAGAGTAATGTCTTTCAGCTGAGAGGCGGCGGCGGCAGCAGCGGTTCCCATCCGCTTTTTGGAGCTACTGTAGCAGCACGGTGACAACCAGCATATTGCTGTGTGTTGGCGCCAGCTCAGAATAGCAGCCCAATGCGAGCTCTGTTTCAAAGAGAAGACGGTACCAGCTGTTTCACATTAGTTGACTCGGTCGCTCTCTCTCTCCCCTCTCTCCCTCTCACTGTCTCACACTTAGTCACTCCACAACTATTTCTGTCTCTCTCTGATGCCGTCTCTTCCCTGAGGGCACGCTTAAATGTTTTAATTAGCACACGCTAACCGGACTAAATGCATTATTGAATGTAATTGACAGAAAAGTCTGTTTGCAAACCAACTTTTCCCTTCCCTAAGTGATTTCCACAGTTTACTCAAGTTGTTCATATAGGAGTCTCTCGCCCATGGCTTTGGGTACATCCCATCTCCCACCACGTGTGTGTGTGTGTGTGTGTGTGTGTGTGTGTGTGTGTGTGTGTGTGTGATGAACGTATGTTTATTCTGCACTTGCTGACTCCATCCCCTCTGCCAAAGCAACCCTCCTCCCCAACTCCTCCCTCCTCTCTTGGCTCAACAAATAGCCTCTGTTCTCCGGCCACTGCAAGAGTCACTTTTCCCCAATTGAAACAAATGAGAGATAGCGAAACTGACATATGAATTAGGAACCCAAAGGATCCACGCTGTGATTGCTGTAATGAATTACTTTAATCAAGCATTCATCAACTGTATTTTTTTTAAGGTGGGAATTTAGTAAAAGTGAAGAAACAGAGATCAGGCGTAGAGGTTAGWGCCAAAGTGTGGGATATGAGGATAGATGGTTGGTTGGTTAGTTGTGCCGCTGGGGGCACTGGACTGCCCATTCTGGATARACAAAGGGGTCCTTTCCAGGGAGAGGTTGGCCTTTGTGGTGCCTGCTTCAATATGCAGCTTTTTTTAACAGTGCAGTTAGAATGACCGCAGGGCATTTTTCTTGAAGAGAGGCGCTGCTCTCTGTGCCACCCACCTTAACCTCAGAAGAATATATAGAAGAATAAGAGTCTTTGTTGTTTTCTCTTTGTTATTTATTTTCCTGATTTAATGATAACTTCCTCAGAGTTCCACCTACACACAAACACATACCAACCCACAGCGGAGGTTTTCCTGGAGGTGCTGCACCATTATATTGTATTCTCTGTTTTTGCCAATATTTCTAGACAAATCTTTTTCCTTTCTCTCTCTCGCACACACTCATACACTCCCCCCCCCCCCTAATGGGTGTTTTTCCCCTTTCAGATAGGTACCATCTGATGGATGTTCCTATGAGATAATTGCAACACTACCACACACACGCTTTGAGAGTGTTTCAGAAGAGAGACATGTCTGTAGAAGAGAGAGAGAAAGAGGAGAGAGAGGAGGCTGAGAGGCAGTGGGCCGTATCCCCCATGCACATCTCTCCACGCCTGGGCGGATCTGCTAAGTGTAGTCAAGTGCATTAAAGCCTGAGACAGGCTGGGAAGGGGTAAAACTTCTTTGTACGACGTAGAGTAGATTTCCACTAACTGTCATGCTCGCTTCAACAAGTTTTTTTACGAGATGAAAGTAGTATGTTTTTTACTCATATTTCATAACAAGTGGGAGGGGAGT
>NW_019949799.1:0-909 GCF_002910315.2 Salvelinus sp. IW2-2015 | reverse complement strand
GAGCTCCCTCCATTCGCGCCTGACTTCCCTTCCCCATATTTTTCCAATTTCCAGCTGGTCCAACAGACTACCCTCCCATCACCCTCCATCTCCATCCCCAATCTCTCTCTTTGCAGCTGTGTTCTTGGCACAAAGTGGTGTTGTCATTTGATCTGACAGAGCGTAGACATCAAGGCCTGATTAGGTCCAAAAACTGTTTGACACGACACTCAAACTTTGCCATACGCTTTGAAGAGACAATTAATATGGAAGCCAATCCCTTTCCACTTCCCTCTCTCTGTCTCGACTGTTGCGCTTTCACACACAATGGCATGTGGATCGTTTGGAGTGTAGTGCTCGATTAGTTTTGTGTCATCTCTGTGGTTATTGCTTATGTGACTCACATTGACTATTTCCAGACAGTGCGGTGTAGCCGCTACAGAGATGACAACCTGGTTTGTTTGATCGGATGTCAATCTTATGCAGTGACAATGGGGTTGGGAAGACAGTTCAGCTCAGTCCCTTCAGCTCATCTACCTGTCTCCCTACGCCAAAATGTAGAAGTGCCTTAGCTTTGTTAGTTTGGATATTGAACTTCTTAGTAGTGATGCACCAATATTACATTTTTGGCCGATACCGATATCCAATATTTTCCTTGTCCCCCCAAAAAACGATACCAATAACTGATATTAAACATTTTAGCTGCCTTTTAAGCATTCTAGTACAGTTAAATAGTTAACACACACATGGATGCAGCAGTCTAAGGCACTGCATCTCAGTGCAAGAGGCATCACTACAATCCCTGGTTCGAATCCAGGCTGTATCACATCCGGCCATGATTGGGAGTCCCATAGGGTAAAGCACAATTGGCCCAGCATCATCCGGGCTGTCATTGTAAATAAGAATTTGTTCTTAACTGACTTGCCTAGT
>NW_019949798.1:10909-20066 GCF_002910315.2 Salvelinus sp. IW2-2015 | reverse complement strand
CTAGGACACACCGCCTCAGTGCTAACAGTGGACTTCCTCCTAGGACACACCGCCTCAGTGCTAACAGTGAAACTCTGGTTCATAGACTCATGATTACTGCCTACAATGGCTGTAGTATCAACAGAGGTATCCCGGGCACTTAAAGGGACATAAATTAGGTTACTTACTTTGTCTCCCAACGCATTTTTGTTGAAACGCTTTGATGACTCAGCGACACAATGGTAGGGATTAACTGAGCTGGGCTTGGGTCATTGATAAGTCATTGTCCCAATGGTAGGGATGAACTGAGCTGGGCTTGGGTCATTGATAAGTCATTGTCTCAATGGTAGGGATGAACTGAGCTGGGCTTGGGTCATTGATAAGTCATTGTCTCAATGGTAGGGATTAACTGAGCTGGGCTTGGGTCATTGATAAGTCATTGTCTCAATGGTAGGGATGAACTGAGCTGGGCTTGGGTCATTGATAAGCCATTGTCTCAATGGTAGGGATTAACTGAGCTGGGCTTGAGTCATTGATAAGCCATTGTCTCAATGGTAGGGATGAACTGGGCTGGGCTTGGGTCATTGATAAGTCATTGTCTCAACGCAGCCTTTTAATGCTGTGAAAGGATCCAGCGACCCAAGTGATTTGGGTGGATCCCACCCTCCTTATAATACGAGCTTTGTTTCCAGAAGGTATCAAAATTGTCAATATATGTTACACCCACAGAGCTGTAATAGTCTCGTAGCCAGTTATGGAGGGCAAACAGTCTGTTGAACCGTTCATTTCCACGATTTAGGGAGAGCAGAGGGCCAGATATTATGGGGTGTTTGTTGGTATCAAGCAGAGACCCAATTAGTTCTTTCAAATCCATCTTCAGCTGTTCTGAGCTGCCCTTCATAATGTCATTGAATCCCACATTAACTCTGATAGACTTAATTTCCTGATGCTGGTTTAAAATGTCTGGGAGCAGCTTATTGATGTCCTGTACTTATGCTCCAGGGACTGAGATATTTCTCACCGTTGAACTGCGCCAATACAAAGCCGGAGAAAGGGACGGAGCACTCTGCCTATTCCTACCCCTCACACAATTCACGGAACCTTTCACGGGACCACGAGTAGCAGGATAGCGTAGGCCCACTGCTCCCGGCGATAGATCTGTTCATCCCACAACAGGCAGTGCCCCGTCAGATCCAGAGAGAGGGAAGGAGTCGACTTGATAGACGAACGCCGTTGCTAAGTACGTGCGTAGTTGGAGTCGGCGTAGTTGGCGGTTCGGCGTAGTTGGAGTCGGCGTAGTTGGAGTCGGCGTAGTGGAGTCGGCGTAGTTGGAGCCGGCGTAGTTGGAGTCGGCGTATTGGAGTCGGCGTAGTTGGAGTCGGTAGTTGGGAGTCGGGTAGTTGGAGCCGGCGTAGTTGGAGTCGGCGTAGTTGGAGTCGGCGTAGTTGGAGCGGCGTAGTTGAGCGGCGTAGTTGGAGTCGTGTAGTTGGAGTCAGCGTAGTTGGAGTCAGCGTAGTTGGAGCCGGCGTAGTTGGAGTCGGCGTAGTTGGAGTCGGCGTAGTTGGAGTCTTGGCGTGTTGGAGCCGCGTAGTTGGAGTCGGCGTACTTGGAGTCGGCGTACTTGGAGTCGGCGTAGTTGGAGCCGGCGTAGTTGGAGCCGGCGTAGTTGGAGCGGCGTAGTTGGAGTCAGCGTAGTTGGAGTCAGCGTAGTTGGAGAAGGTGTAGTTGGAGAAGGCGTAGTTGGAGTCGGCGTAGTTGGAGCCGGCGTAGTTGGAGCCGGCGTAGTTGGAGCCGGCGTAGTTGGAGTCGGCGTAGTTGGAGAAGGCGTAGTTGGAGTCGGCGTAGTTGGAGCCGGCGTAGTTGGAGCCGGCGTAGTTGGAGCCGGCGTAGTTGGAGTCAGCGTAGTTGGAGTCAGCGTAGTTGGAGAAGGTGTAGTTGGAGAAGGCGTAGTTGGAGTCAGCGTACTTGGAGTCAGCGTAGTTGGAGTCAGCGTAGTTGGAGTCAGCACAGCCATTGTAGACACAGGAAACTGAAGGTGTAGGTAGATCAGGCACCAGTGCAGTAAGCTATTCCTCATGTCAATCTGCTCTGAACTTCTTGCAGACTCTCCAGTCTTCTTTCCCCTCTTGTTGTTCTTTGTCTACTCCACTACAAGATGGAGGAGGAGAAGCAGATGGAGATTATTCCTAGGTAGGCAAATTCCAGGTAACACAGTCCATTCTGATAGGGACAGATGGGAAACTAGTTCCTGGTAACACAGGCCATTCTGATAGGGACAGATGGAGAACTAGTTCCTGGTAGCACAGGCCATTCTGATAGGGACAGATTGAGAACTAGTTCTGGTAGCACAGGCCATTCTGATAGGGACAGATGGAGAACTAGTTCCTGGTAACACAGGCCATTCTGATAGGGAACGATTGAGAACTAGTTCCTGGTAACACAGACATTCTGATAGGGATAGATGGAGAACTAGTTCCTGGTAACACAGGCCATTCTGATAGGGACAGATGGAGAGCTAGTTCCTGGTAACACAGGCATTCTGATAGGGACAGATGGAGAACTAGTTCCTGGTAACACAGGCATTGTGATAGGGACAGATGGAGAACTAGTTCCAGGTAACACAGGCCATTCAGATAGGGACAGATGGGGAACTAGTTCCAGGTAACACAGGCCATTCAGATAGGGACAGATGGGGAACTAGCAAACAATTGCCGCATTGGATCTCCGGATTGTCAATAACGTCCCGGACAAGAGCGTAATAAACACAGCTTCTACAGCGCTGGAAACGTTCGTTAGCTATTCCAGACGAAACAGTCTCCATTGAAACCTAGCTAGCTAGTTGGCTAATTGGTAGCAGGTGTTGACACAAACAGGTTGTGGCGCAGGAGTTATCCGAGTTTGTGACAGGAGTTCGTGACAGGAAATTACTTGGTGAATGATGCTACGATTCTATGGTATGTAAAGTTTCACCTCTCTACACCTCTCTCCACTCAATTCCATTCAGATCAGCTCAGATCCACTCAGATCCACTCAGATCCACTCAGATCCACTCAGATCCACTCAGATCCACTCAGATCCACTCAGATCCATTCATTTCCACTCAGATCCACTCAGATCCACTCAGATCCATTCATTTCCACTCAGCTCCACTCAGATCCATTCATTTCCACTCAGCTCCACTCAGATCCACTCAGCTCCACTCAGATCCACTCAGATCCACTCAGCAGCTATTAGTTCCAATAATCTGAGCTCTCATTAGATCCTTACAACGAGGGCAGTGTTCCAAATTGCCCCATATTCCCTATAGAGTGCACTACTTTCGACCAGGGCCCCTAGTAATGCACTCAAGAGGGTATAGGGTGTCTACTGTCAGACTGTCAGAACAGGACGTTTATAAATAATAAAAACTTCTCAAATCAGACAGCCAGCTCTTACTTCTTACACCAAAATTTTTGTAATTGTTAATCTCTTAGTGTGAAACAAAAACAGTTCTCCTCAATGTCTTGACTTGATCACAACATTCCAGCCTGCGGCCCCGAGACATAGAGAGAGAGAGAGAGAGAGAGAGAGACATAGAGAGAGAGAGACATAGAGAGAGAGAGACATAGAGAGAGAGAGAGAGAGAGAGAGGAGAGAGAGAGAGAGAGAGAGAGAGAGAGAGAGAGAGAGAGAGAGAGAGAGCAGAGAGAGAGGAGAGAGAGAGAGAGAGAGAGAGAGAGAGACGAGAAGAGAAGTCAGAAATCAGCTCAATATAATTGAGAAAATTGGAGCACACTAACACACAACACGAAGTTGTTTGGAAAAACGCTATGCCATCTTTTTGACCCCTACTGTGGGATAATACATAAACAGCAACCTTGGTTAAATCCTCTGCATTATCATTAACAGCGGACTTCTACATTTCCTTAGTGAAAACAATGTACTACCAAATTAACGTCGACAGACAAGTATTCACCCTAATGTGACACCAAACAGAAAACAAAGGCAAAGTTTCTTCATGCTTTGTTGATTTCAAAAAAAGCTTTTGAACCAATTTGGCGTGACGGTTTGCTATACAAATTGATACAAAAGTGGTGTTGGGGAAAAACATATGACATGATAAAATCCATGTACACAATCATTAAGTGTTTGGTCACACATTTCTCCACGGGGCGTGGGGTGAGACAGGGATGCAGCTGAGCCCACCCTCTTCAACATAATATATCAACGAATGTGGCCGTGGCACTAGAACAGTCTGCTGCACCCTCGCTCACCCTACTAGAATCTTGAAGTCCAATGTCTACTGTTTGTTTCCTGATGATCTTGGTGTTTTGTCACTACCATGGGGGCTACAGCAGCACCTAGATCTTCTGCACGATTCTGTCAGACTGGGCCTGACAGTAAATTCTCAGTAAGATAAAATAATGTGTTACAAAAAAAGGTCCAGTTGCCAGGACACACGAATACAAAATTCCATCTAGACAACCGTTGCCCTAGAGCACACAACAAACTATACTACCTCGGCCTAAACATCAACACCAGGTACTTCCACAAAGCTGTGAACGATCTGAGAGACAAGGCAAGAAGGGCCTTTACCCATCAAAGGAACGTAAAATTTGACATACCCAATTAGGATCTGGCTAAAATACTTGAATCAGTATAAGAACCCATTGCCGTTAATGGTTGTGAGTTTGGGGTCTTACTCACCAACCAATAATTCACAAAATGGGACAAACACAATTGAGAGACTGCATGCATAAATCTGCAAAAATATCCTCAGTGTACACCGTAGAAACCAAATAGTGCATGCAGAGCACGAATTAGGCCGATAAAGTAATCTTCTAACCCCTCCTCCCCCCTTAAAGAGTTAGATCCACTATTGTAAAGTGGTTGTTCCACTGGAATATCATAAGGTGAATGCACCAATTTGTAATTCGCTCTGGGATAACGAGGTCTGCTAAATGACTTAAATGTAAATGTAATGTAAATGTAACCGCTAATGATCAAAATCCAGAAAAGAGCCATTAAATTCTACAACCACCTAAAAGGAAGCGATTCCCAAACCTTCCATAACAAAYCCATCACCTACAGAGAGATGAACCTGGAGAAGAGTCCCCTAAGCAAGCTGGTCCTGGGGCTCTGTTCACAAACACAAACACACCCCACAGAGCCCCAGGACAGCAACACAATTAGACCCAACCAAATCATGAGAAAACAAAAAGATAATTAATTTACTTGACACATTGGAAAGAATTTACCAAAAAAACAGAGCAAACTAGAATGCTATTTGGGCCTAATCAGAGAATACACAGTGGCAGAATACCTAACCATTGTGACTGACACAAAATGTAAGAAATATTTGACTATGTACAGACTCGGACTCAGTGAGCTTGGCCTTGCTATTGAAAGAGGATACCGTAGGCAGATCAGGCTCTCAAGAGAAGACAGGCTATGTGCACACTGCCCACAAAATGAGGTGGAAACTGAGCTGCACTTCCTAACCTATTAAATGTATGACCATATTAGAGACACAAATTTCCCTCAGAATACACAGACCCACAAAGAATTCCAAAACAAACCTGATTTTGATAAATACTAGTGTGCAATCACAGCAGCAAGATTTGTGACCTGTTGCCACAAGAAAAGGTCAACCAGTGAAGAACAAKCACRATTGTAAATACAACCTATATTTATGTTTATTTATTTTCCTTTRGTGCTTTAATTATTTACACATCTTTGAAACACTGTACGTAAAATATGAAATGTCTCTATTCCTTTGTGTAATGTTTACTGTTCATTTTTGATTGTTTATTTCACTTTTGTTTATTATCTATTTCACTTGCTTTGGTAATGTAAACATATGTTTCACCTGCCAATAAAGCCCTTTGAATTTAATGAAATTGAAAGATAGAGCGATAAGGAGAAAGAGAGAGAGAGAGACTGTAACGTGAAGTACAGCAAGCAGAGAGATTCATTAAAGTGGCCATGGGGCTCTGGTCAAAGGTAGTGCAGGTATATAAGGAATAGGGAGCCACTTGGGGAGCATTTTACTCTCTACCTCCAACCTCCTCCACCTCTCTACCTCCAACCTCATCCACCCTCCTACTCTCCTCCACCCACCTCCTCCTCTCCTCCTACCACCCTCTCTACCTCCAACCTCCTCCACCCTCCTACTCTCCTCCACCCACCTCTCCTTCTCCTCCTACCACCCTCTCTACCTCCTCCTCTCCTCCTCCTCCACCCTCTCTCCCCTCCTCCCTCCTCCTCCACCCCTCTCCCTCTCTCCTCTCCTTCCTCCTCCCACCGTCTCTCCCTCCTCCTCTCCTCCTCCACCTCTCTCCTCCTCCTCCACCCTCCTCCTCCTCTTCTTCTCCTTCACACCTCTCTCCTTCACCCTCTCCTCCACCACCATCTCTCTCCATCTCCTCCTCCTCCACCCTCTCTGCCCTCCTCCTCCCTCCTCCTCCACCCTCCCTCCTCCACCCTCTCTCCCTCTTCCTCTCCCCTCCACCATCTCTCCCCTACTCTCCTCCTCCACCCTCTCTCCCTCTTCCTCTCCTCCTCCCAGCCTCTCGCACTCCCTCCTCCACCCTCTCTCCCTCTCTCTCTCCTCCTCCAGCCTCTCTCCCTCTCCTCCTCTCCACCCTCTCTCCCTCCTCCTCCCTCCTCCACCTCTCTCCCTCCTCCTTCCTCCTCCCCCCTCTCCTCCTCCTCCACCCTCTCTCCCCTCCTCCTCTCCTCCCTCCACCATCTCTCCCTCCTACTCTCCTCCTCCACCCTCTCTCCCTCCTCCTCTTCTCCTTCACCCTCTCTCGCCTCCTCCCTCCTCCTCCTCCTCCTCCACCTCCTCCCTCCTCCTCTCCTCCTACACCCTCTCTCCCTCCTTCCTCTCCTCCTCCAGCCTCTCTCCCTCCTCCTCCACCCTCTCTCCCTCCTCTTCTCTCCTCCAGCCTCTCTCCCTCCTCCTCTCCTCCTTCACCCTCTCCCCTCCTTCCTCTCCTCCTCCTCCACCGTCTCTCCCTCCTCCTCTCCTCCTCCACCCTCTCTCCCTCCTCCTCTCCTCCTCCACCCTCTCTCCCTCCTTCCTCCTCTCCTCCTTCACCCTCTCTCTCCTCCTTCCTCCTCTCCTCCTCCCCTTCTCCTCCCTCCTTCCTCTCCTCCTCCACCCTCTCTCCCTCCTCCTCTCCTCCTTCACCCTCTCTCCCTCCTTCCTCTCCTCCTCCTCCACCCTCTCTCCCTCCTCCTCTCCTCTTCACCCTCTCCCCTCCTCCTCTCCTCCTCCTCCACCGTCTCTCCCTCCTCCTTCTCCTCCTCCACCCTCTCTCCCTCCTCCTCTCCTCCTCCACCTCTCTCCCTCCTCCTCTCCTCCTTCACCCTCTCTCCCTCCTTCCCTCTCCTCCTCCTCCACGTCTCTCCCTCCTCCTTCTCCTCTCCACCCTCTCTCCCTCCTCCTCTTCCTCCTCCACCCTCTCTCCCTCCTCCTCTCCTCCTCCACCCTCTCTCCCTCCTTCATCTCCTCCTCCCACCATCTCTCCCTCCTTCTCTCCTCCTCCTCCACCATCTCTCCCTTTCCTTCCTCTCCTCCTCCTCCACCCCATCTCCCTCCTCCTCTCCTCCTCCTCCACCCTCTCTCCCCTCCTTCCTCTCCTCCTCCTCCACCGTCTCTCCCTCTCTCCCTCCTCCTCCTCCACCCACTCTCCCTCCTTCCTTCTCCTCCTCCTCACCGTCTCTCCCTCCTTCCAACCCTCTCTCCCTCCTTCCTCTTCCTCCTCCTCCACCGTCTCCTCCTCTCCCTCCTCCTCCTCCACCCTCTCTCCCTCCTTCCTCTCCTCCTCCTCCACTCGTCTCCTCCTCCTCCTCCACCCTCTCTCCCCCTACTCTCCTCCTCCACCCTCTCTCCCTCTTCCTCTCCTCCTCCAGCCTCTCTCCCTCCTCCTCCTCCACCCTCTCTCCCTCCTCCTCTCCTCCTCCACCCTTGTGTTGTAGATATTTTAGATATACTAATATTTATTTAAAAATAGATTTGCAACAAATGAAATAAAGCTGTTCAATTGGAAGAGGAACCTATTGATATGTACGGTATGGTACATGGGAAACCTAGTCTGAATGTGTTAAACTGAAACTGCATCAGAGAGATGCAGAAGGCTGCCTTAATCCATGTCATCGGTACTCAAAGAGAAGTTGTGCCTTGCTCAGTGGCAGAACCTTGGGATTCGAACAAGCAACCTTTTGGGGGTTACTGTCCCAATGCACTAACAGCTACACTACCGCCGGGCTACCTGCCACCCCTATGCTAATGATTTGTGTGTGTGTGTGTGTGTAGGCGTACAGTGCCGTACGGTATGTCCAGCTACAGAAGCTCCCAACGTGTACGTCGCTCCAGTGAGAGAGGAGGAAGAGGAGGAGGAGGAGGAAGAACAATAGGAGGAGGGAAGGAATCAGAGCGCTGTGTGTGTGCAGAGCAGACGGACTTAGAGTGCGGCAGATTCTGCATTGACAGGTTGGAACACACACACACACACACACACACACACACACACACACACACCACATAAGTCATGTTTTGATATAATTTCTTATTTCTTATTCCTCTGTGGCTGTAATGAAGAGTTTAGGACTAAATACTACTCCACACTACAACAGTATTGATATTCAGATCACACACTACGCCTGTTTGAATGAGGACGGCAGACTTTAGAATGTCGTTTTCCTTCGCAATTGATTTAACACATGCACAGACATACACACAGACACGTATGTGGCGCATGTGGCTTTTATCAGATATAAATTACAGATTTACAAAATAGGTCCGACCATATCCAGGTATATATCAGATGGTTTAGGTATATATCAGATGGTTCAGGTATATATCAGATGGTTTAGGTATATATCAGATGGTTCAGGTATATATCAGAGAATGCACAACAAGCCTCTGCAGTACGCTCTGCAGGTGTCGTGTTGGACAGATAAGACAGGGTAGAAGATAGATCTACTTACTGACTGACAGCGAATCAAAGAGCATATTCTCTCTCTAAGCATTCAGAGGTTGGCAAATATTGATTGAACAGTTAATTTCCAAGTGTGATATGGAAAAAAAGTGTCTGAAATTGAAAGGTAACATTGGTTATGAGAACCGCTGACCTGATGGCGCCTAACCATTCTGATATATATAGCTGAACCATCTGATATATACTAAACA
>NW_019949798.1:0-9910 GCF_002910315.2 Salvelinus sp. IW2-2015 | reverse complement strand
ACACACCTAGGGCCCAGAACACACCTAGGGCCCAGAACACACCTAGGGCCCAGAACACACCTAGGGCCCAGAACACACCTAGAGCCCTGAACACACCTAGAGCCCAGAACACACCTAGGGCCCAGAACACACCTAGGGCCCAGAAGACACCTAGAGCCCAGAACACACCTAGGGCCCCACCTAGGGCACCTAGGGCCTAGGGGACAGAACACTCTCTGACCTTTGCCCTCTACTCCCGGTCCGAACACGCGGACTCCGCTGGTGTTGACCGCCGGCTCCACAGTCAGGCAGGCGGGGAAGTTGGGTACATCCTGCCCCCCGTAGCGGATGGTGAGGGTGTAGGAGCCGGGGTACAGGGGGATGTAGGTGATGGTGTAGGTTCCGTCTCCGYTGTCCTGGATGTGGAMCTCTGCCTCTGTCCCGGTGTCACTGAYGATCTCTATGGTCAGCTCAGCTGGACCTGCGCTGGTACAGTCCACCACAAACTCCCCAGTCTCTCCCACTTTGGCACGCTCCAAACCTGGGCCGGAACACTTCACCTGACAGACATGGGGGAAACAGGACGTACAGGGTTAAGGGTCAGGGGTTAGAGRTMAGSRGTTAGAGGTCAGCAGTTAGAGGTCGTGTTTACCTTGGTGGCATCGGTGGGGGGATAGGCGGTGGGGTTGAAGGGGGATCCTGGGATCGGAGCTCCGTCAAAGGTCAGCTCCACCTGGTATGGCCCCGCCTCCCAAGGGATAAACTTCACTTGACTGGTCTCTGGTTTAAGACCTGCCTCCACCTGAATAATCCGAATATTAACAACAACCTTCATCATTTTCTATTTGTAAAGCACCTTTCATCATTGGTTTTAGCAAAACATTTTTAACAATGAACATAAACTGTAATGAAGCTTTTAAAAAKGCAACAAAGCATTTATAAACATATAATTGTAATGCAGTTTTTAAAAAGAGAGTTAAAAAAAAATTTAAACGATCAATCTACATCCCTACCTTGCTGGTGACAGGTTTCCCAGAAGGCCCTGTAACATTGGCCCAGACTTTCCCCTGACCTCCTGCTCCTTCAGACTTCACAGTCACTTCCTGGTCCTTACCCACCGTCATCTCTACACAGATAGAGGAAGAGATAGAGAAATAGAAGAGATAAAAGAGGAGAGATATAGAAGAGAAGAAATTGAGATATAGAAGAGAAGAGATATATATATGGAAGAGAAGAGATATAGAAGAGAAGAGATATAGAAAAGATAGAGATATAGAAGAGAAGAGAGAGATATAGAAGAGGAGAGAGAGAGATAGAAGAGGAGAGAGAGAGATATAGAAGAGAGAGAGAGATAGAAGAGGGGAGAGAGATATATAGAAGATAAGATATAAAGAGATTGAAGAGATAGAAGAGAAGAGATGAAGATATATAGAGGAGATAGAGAAGAGATAGAGAAGAGATAGAAGAGATAGAGATAAAGAGGGGAAGAGATAGATTGAGGAATGTGAGGTGTGAGGCAGATATAAAGCATTAAGAGTGTGTGGAACTGTCCCTTATGTGTGTGGTGCTAAAACATTTGAATTTGTCCCGGGCATATGTTTCCTCTTCCCACGTGAAAATACGACATGTTGCCAAGTTGACTTTCCTGGGTAGTCTAGCTCACGCTAAACTGGCTAACTRGTTTTTGCCCTAGGACTACATAGCTGATTCAAATAACTAACTTGTCATCAAGGGCAAAAACAAAAAGCGCACCCAGGTKGGGGCCCAGGACCGAGTTTGAGAAACCCTGCAGTGGTGGGTGGTATATGGGGCTTTGGTGACAAAACGGATGGCACTGTGATAGATTACATCCAGTTKGCTGAGTAGAGTGAGTAAAATGCAAATTAATTACTTAAAAATCATACATTTTTTTTCGATTCCGTCTCTCACAATTGAAGTGTACCTATGATAAAAATTACAGACCTCTACATGCTTTGTAAGTAGGAAAACCTGCAAAATCGGTAGTGTTTCAAATACTTGTTCTCCCCACTTTATATACTATATCACTATCTATCTGAACTACATACTATACATTCTAAATATACTATATAACTATCTATCTACACTACATACTGTACTAAAAAAAACTACATACACTGCATTCTATCTACAGTTGAAGTCGGAAGTTTACATACACTTAGGTTGGAGTCATTAAAACTCATTTTTCAACCACTCCACAAAGTGCACAATTGGCCCAGCGTCTTTCGTGTTTGGCCATGGAAGGCTGTCATTGTAAATAAGAATTTGTTCTTAATTGACTTGCCTAGTTAATGAAAATAAAAAAATAGTATTTTTTATTTTTATAGTGTACATACTATCACCCAGTCCAGCCACTTGTATCTTGCTGAGGTCAAGGCTTGGTGCCACGGGGATGGAGAAGGGACTCTTGGGAATAGAATCTCCTCCGTAGGTGAGTGCCACTCCCAGAACACCCTGCTGGACAGGGGTGTACTTGACCGTATGGGTGTTATCAGGGTTGTTGATGATCTCAAAKTCCTTGACCGTCTCTCCTTTACCCGGGCCGGAGAACACAGCGTCCAGCTTGGCTTTACCTGCGGCCTTGGTGTTTACTGTGAAGTGGGTCGGCTTGGCCAACTCCACACCTGGACGAGAGAAAAGAGGAGGGGAGAGAGGCCATGGAACAGGCAAGGGTTAATTATCTCTGGTGGATGAAAAGGTGAGTGTGTACCGTGTGTGTGTGACTCACCACTATGGTTGAGTCCTGGTCCCTCGGCCTTGACCTTGCTGGCGTCATGTGACGGGTCAACTTTGATCCTGATGGGAGTCATGGGAATGGTCTGGAACGCAGAGAGGCATACGACTCATTCTAACCTCACTAACGTTTTCAGAAGTGAAGAAAATGGCGGAAAATATTCAGCCGAAGTCTGACGACAGCGGATACAAATTCATTGCTTTAACTAATTATGACAAATGTTAAGAAACTTTTGAGCAAAGTAGTAAAGTAATGACTTTGTAATAAAGTAATGAATTTTCAAATAAGTTATGTGTAATGTTATGTTGGAAGACAATTTGTTAGCTACGCTATCCTAACAAACCGCATAGCATTACAGCAGTATGTACCGGTGTGTTAGCTAGTTACCTAACGAGTAACGTTAACGTTAGTTGGCTACTAATACATCAGACTTGCCAGGAAGTATATTAACTATAATATAACTAACTACCCAACGCTTATTGACTTGATTATTCATGTCGTTCTTAGCTAAGTGGTRTATTCATTRTGCGTTCTGGCTATCTACTCCMATTTCGCAGCACTCTCGTCTGAGTGTGCCAGAGGGCAGAATAACTGACACATTTTACGAAAACAGCCTAACCAGCTCTGCTAGGGTGAGTAAAATGGTCAGAGTGAGCTGTTCTCTCATATGTGTCTGGAAGGCTAGCCTACATTAGGCCAGTTAGCTTGGGTGGCTGACTGGCTGTTGACAGCTGTTGTGAGGAATAGTCAGAATGCTCTGAACAACCCTATCCTCGGCCAGAAGCGTCCAGTGGGGCGCTACTGATCAACCTCCTCTCGGCCGAGCGTCCAGTGTGCTCTCGAGATTCAACCCTCCTCCTCGCCAAGAGGTCCACGGTGCTCTCTGATCAACCTCCTCCTCGGCCAGAGCGTCCAGTGTGCTCTTCAACGATCAACCTCCTCCTCGGCCAGAGCGTCCAGTGTGCTCTCTGATCACCCTCCTCCTCGGCCAGAGTGTCAGTGTGCGCTCTGAACGCTCCGAGAGCGAATCACTCTGAATTTACGAATGGACAATTTGACAACTCTCTGAGTTTTACAAACACGCCAGAGTACCACTCTGGCATTTCAGATTCAATTTACAAACACACTCGTAGTATAAACCAGCTTTAGTCTTTGACTTTTTGGTTGTTTAGTAATAGCCTCACATGTGAACCCTTAAAGAGATGGGTGGGGCTAAAGCTTAAGAGGCGTGAACGATGCTTAATGGGTGTAGACAAGAAGAGCTCTCCAGTAGGTAACAAACACTCAAGGGCCATTTCTCAAAGTTTATCAACTTTCAAAGCAGAATTTGCGCATTGTTACTCACTGTAGTTTATGATACACCATTTTCTAGCTCAGAGTCTCTACTTTTATCCACGTAAAAACACAATTTCTAATTTTGCTACATAAAGCCAATCGAGCCGGTCGGTCAACATATACACACACAGTGTTGTAGTAGTTGAGTCGCTTTTTCAAATGCCCTACAGTATTATTTAACTAGCCATGCTGATGTGTAACACTAACTACCTACTGTATTATTTAACTAGCCATGCTGATGTGTAACACTAAATACCTACTGTATTATTTAACTAGCATGCTGATGTGTACACTAACTACCTACTGTATTATTTAACTAGCCATGCTATGTGTAACTACATACCTACTGTATTATTTAACTAGCCATGCTGATGTGTAACACTAACTACTACTGTATTATTTAACTAGCCATGCTGATGTGTAACACTAAACTACTACTGTATTTTTAACTAGCCATGCTGATGTGTAACACAACTACTACTGTATTATTTAACTAGCCATGCTGATGTGTAACACTAACTACCTCAGTATATTTAACTAGCCATGCTGATGTGTAACACAACTACCTACGTATTATTTAACTAGCCATGCTGATGTGTAACACTAACTACTGTATTATTTAACTAGCATCTGATGTGTAACACTAACTACCTACTGTATTATTTAACTAGCATGCTGATGTGTAACACTAACTACCTACTGTATTATTTAACTAGCCATGCTGATGTGTAACTACTAACTACTACTGTATTATTTACTAGATGCTGGATGTGTAACACTAACTACCTACGTATTATTTAACTAGCATGCTGATGTGTACACTAAACTACTACTGTATTATTTAACTAGCCATGCTGATGTGTAACACTAGCTAACTTACTGTATTTATTTAACTAGCCATGCTGATGTGTAACACTAACTCTACTGTATTATTTAACTAGCCATGCTGATGTGTAACACTAACTACCTACTGTATTATTTAACTAGCCATGCTGATTGTAACTACTAACTACCTACTGTATTATTTAACTAGCCATGCTGATGTGTAACACTAACTACTACTGTATTATTTAACTAGCCATGCTGATGTGTACACTAACTACCTACTGTATTATTTAACTAGCCATGCTGATGTGTAACACTACTACCTACTGTATTATTTAACTAGCCATGCTGATGTGTAACACTAACTACCTACTGTATTATTTAACTAGCATGCTGATGTGTAACACTAACTACCTACTGTATTATTTAACTAGCCATGCTGATGTGTAACACTAACTACCTACTGTATTATCTTAACTAGCCATGCTGATGTGTAACACTAACTAACTACCTACTGTATTATTTAACTAGCCATGCTGATGTGTAACACTAACTACTACTGTATTATTTAACTAGCCATGCTGATGTGTAACACTAACTACCTACTGTATTATTTAACTAGCCATGCTGATGTGTAACACTAACTACCTACTGTATTATTTAATAGCCATTATGCTGTCAATACTACTTTTATTTACTAGCATGCTGATGTGTAACACTAACTACCTACTGTATTATTTACTAGCCATGCTGATGTGTAACACTAACTACCTACTGTATTATTTAACTAGCCATGCTGATGTGTAACACTAACTACCTACTGTATTATTTTAACTAGCCATGCTGATGTGTAACACTAACACCTACTGTATTATTTAACTAGCCATGCTGATGTGTAACACTAACTACCTCTGTATTATTTAACTAGCATGCTGATGTGTAACACATAACTACCTACTGTATTATTTTAACTAGCCATGCTGATGTGTAACACTAACTACCTACTGTATTATTAACTAGCCATGCTGATGTGTAACACTACTACCTACTGTATTATTTAACTAGCCATGCTGATGTGAACACTAACTACCTACTGTATTATTTAACTAGCCATGCTGATGTGTAACACTAACTACCTACTGTATTATTTAACTAGCCATGCTGATGTGTAACACTAACTACCTACTGTATTATTTAACTAGCCATGCTGATGTGTAACACTAATACGTACTGTATTATTTAACTAGCCATGCTGATGTGTAACACTAACTACCTACTGTATTATTTAACTAGCCATGCTTGATGTTTAACACTACTAACTACTGTATTATTTAACTAGCCATGCTGATGTGTAACACTAACTACCTGTATTATTTAACTAGCCATGCTGATGTGTAACACAACTACTTACCTATGTATTATTTAACTAGCCATGCTGATGTGTAACACTAACTACCTGTATTATTTAACTAGCCATGCTTGATGTGTAACACAACACACTGTATTAGTAACTAGCCATGCTGATGTGTAAACTAACTACCTACTGTATTATTAACTAGCCATGCTGATGTGTAACACTACTAACTACTGTATTATTTAACTAACCATGCTGATGTTAAACTAACTACCTACTTATTATTTAACTAGCCATGCTGATGTGTAACACTAAACTACCTACTGTATTATTTAACTAGCCATGCTGATGTGTAACACTAACTACCTACTGTATTTAATTTAACTAGCCAATGCTGATGTGTAACACCAACTACCTACTGTATTATTTAACTAGCCATGCTGATGTGTAACACTAACTACCTACTGTATTATTTAACTAGCATGCTGATTGTAAAACTAACTACCTACTGTATTATTTAACTAGCCATGCTGATGTGTAACACTAACTACCTACAGTATTACTTAACTTAGCCATGCTAATGGTAACACTAACTAACTACCTACGTATTATTTAACTAGCATGCTGATGTGTAACACTAAACTACCTACTGTATTATTTAACTATCCATGCTGATGTGTAACACTAACTACCTACTGTATTATTTAACATAGCCAGCTGATGTGTAACACTAACTACCCTGTATTATTTAACTAGCCATGCTGATGTGTAACACTAACTACTACTGTATTATTTAACTAGCCATGCTGATGTGTAACACTAACTAATACTGTATTATTTAACTAGCCCATGCTGATGTGTAACACTAACTACCTACTGTATTATTAACTAGCCATGCTGATGTGGAACACTAACTACCTACTGTATTATTTAACTAGCCATGCTGATGTGTAACACTAACTACCTACTGTATTATTTAACTAGCCATGCTGATGTGTAACACTAACTACTACTGTATTATTAACTAGCCATGCTGATGTGTAACACTAACTACCTACTGTATTATTTAACAGCCATGTGATGTGTAACACTAACTACCTACTGTATTATTTAACTAACCATGCTGATGTGTAACACTAGCTAACTACCTACTGTATTATTTAAAGCCCATGCTGATGTGTAACACTAACACCTACTGTATTATTTAACTAGCCATGCTGATGTGTAAACTAACTACCTACTATATTTAACTAGCCATGCTGATGGTGTACACTAACTACCTACTGTATTAATTTTAACTAGCCATGCTGATGTGTAACACTAACTAACTACTGTATATTTAACTAAGCCATGCTGATGTGTAACACGCAACTACACTACTGTATTATTTAACTAGCCATGCTGATGTGTAAACTAAACTACCACTGTATTATTTACTAGCCATGCTGATGTTAACACTAACACTACTAGTTTATAACTAGCCATGCTGATGTGTAACACTAACTACCTACTGTATATTACTAACTAGCCAAGCTGATGTGTAACACTAACTACCTATGTATTATTCTAACTAGCCATGCTGATGTGTAACACTAACTACCTACAGTATTATTTAACTAGCCATGCTGATGTGTAACACTAAACTAACTCTGTATTATTTAACTAGCCATGCTGATGTGTAACACTAACTACCTACTGTATTATTTAACTAGCCATGCTGATTGTGTAACACTAACTACCTACGTATTATTTAACTAGCCATGCTGATGTGTAACACCAACTACCTACTGTATTATTTAACTAGCCATGCTGATGTGTAACACTTAGCTACTACCTGTATTATTTAACTAGCCATGCTGATGTGTAACACCAACTACCTACTGTATTATTTAACTAGCCATGCTGATGTGTAACACTAACTACCTACTGTATTATTTAACTAGCCATGCTGATGTGTAACACTACTAAACTACCGTATTATTTAACTAGCCATGCTGATGTGTACACTAACTAACTACCTACAGTATTATTTAACTAGCCATGCTGATGTGTAACACTAACTACCTACTGTATTATTTAACTAGCCATGCTGATGTGTAACACTAACTACCTACTGTATTATTTAAACTAGCCATGCTGTGTGTAACACTAACTACCTACAGTATTATTTAACTAGCCATGCTGATGTGTAACACTAACTACCTACGTATTATTTAACTAGCCATAGCTGATGTTAACACTAACTACCTCTGTATTATTTAACTAGCCATGCTGATGTGTAACACTAACTACCTACTGTATTATTTAACTACCATGCTTGATGTGTAACACTAACTAACTACCTACTGTATTATATTAACTAGCCATCTGATGTTTAACACTAACTACCTACTGTATTATTTAACTAGCCATGCTGATGTGTAACACTAACTACCTACTGTATTATTTAACTAGCCATGCTGATGTGTAACACTAACTAACTACCTACTGTATTATTTAACTAGCCAATGCTGATGTGTAACACTAACTACCTACCTTATTATTTAACTAGCCATGCTGATGTGTAACACTCAACTACCTACTGTATTATTTAACTAGCCATGCTGATGTTAACACAACTCCTACTGTATTATTTAACTAGCCATGCTGATGTTACACAACTACCTACTGTATTATTTAACTAGCCATGCTGATGTGTAACACTAACTACCTACCTGTATTATTTAACTAGCATGCTATGTGTAACACTAACTACCTGTATATATTTAACTAGCCATGCTGATGTGTGAACACTAACTACCTACTGTATTATTAACTAGCCATTGCTGATGTGTAACACTAACTACCTACTTATTATTTAACTAGCCATGCTGATGTGTAACACTAACTACCTACTGTTATTATTTAAACTAGCCATGCTGATGTGTAACACTAACTACCTACTGTATTATTTAACTAGCCATGCTGATGTGTAACACTAACTACCTACTGTATTTTTAACTAGCCATGCTGATGTGTAACACTAACTACTACAGGTATCATTTAACTAGCCATGCTGATGTGTAACACTAGCTAACTAACCTGTATTATTTAACTAACCATGCTGATGTGTAACACTTAACTACCTACTGTATTATTTAACTAGCCATGCTGATGTGTACACACTAACTACCTCTGTATTATTTAACTAGCCATTGCTGATGTGTAACACTAACTAACTACCTACTGTATATTTAACTAGCCATGCTGATGTGTAACACGGAACTACCTACTGTATTATTTAACTAGCCATGCTGATGTGTAACACTAGCTAACTACTGTATTATTTAACTAGCCATGCTGATGTGTAACACTAACTACCTACAGTATTATTTAACTCTAGCCATGCTGATGTGTAACACTAACTACCTACTGTATTATTTAACTAGCCATGCTATGTGTAAACACTACTACTACTTATTATTAACTAGTCCATGCTGATGTGTAACCACTAAACTTCTACTGTATAACTATTTAACTAGCCACGCTGATGTGTAACACTAACTAACTACCTACGTATATTTTAACTAGCCATGCTGATGGTGTGAACACCTAACTAACTAACCTCTGTATGTATTTAACTAGCCATGCTGATGTGTAACATAGCTAACTACTGCTATTATTTA
>NW_019949797.1:0-9910 GCF_002910315.2 Salvelinus sp. IW2-2015 | reverse complement strand
AGGAATGATGGATGGCTCTAAATACAGGGAAATTCTTGAGGGAAACCTGTTTCGATCTTCCAGAGATTTAAGACTGGGACACAAGTTCACCTTCCAACAGGACAATGACACTAAGCATACTGCTAAAGCAACACTCAAGTGGTTTAAGGGGGAACATTTACATGTCTTGGAATGGCGTAGTCAAAGCCCAGACCTCAATCCAATTGACAATCTGTGGTATGACTTAAAGATTGCTGTACACCAGCGGAACCCATCCAACTTGAAGGAGCTGGAGCAGTTTTGCCTTGAAGAATGGGCAAAATCCCAGTGGCTAGATGTGCCAAGCTTATAGAGACATAGCCCAAGAGACTTGCAGCTGTAATTGCTGCAACAGGTGGCTCTACAAAGAATTGACTTTGGGGGGGTGAATAGTTATGTTTTCAGTTTTTTGTCTTATTTCTTGTTTGTTTCACAATAAAAAAATATTTTGCATCTTCAAATTGGTAGGCATGTTGTGTAAATCAAATGATACAAACCCCCCAAAAATCTATTTTAATTCCAGGTTGTAGGGCAACAAAATAGGGGGGTGAATACTTTCGCAAGCCACTGTAGTGTATCATACGAATTGCAGGCCTTAACATATCATACAAAATGCATGACGTAGTACACATTATTGTGCACAAAATTCTGTGACCAGTTTTGGCTCAGGTGCACTACTTTCAAAACTACTGGCTGAAATTATACAAAACCTATGTAACATGACTTTAAAGCTGCAATATGTAACTTTTTGGACGACCTGACAAAAGTCACATAGAAATTTGAGTTATATATCTGTCATTCTCATTGAAAGCAAGTCTAAGAAGCGGTAGATCTGTTCTATGTGCGCTATTTATATGCTTCCTGTTCTTAAATTAGACAAACTATTAGAATTCTAGCAACCAGGAAATTCCGGTTTCTGCGTATTGCACCTTTAAGTCTTCAGCAACAGTTTCTAAACCCAGAGGTGCAACTTCACAAGATTTCCGGGAACGGTTGCAAAACAGACCAAGCAGACCTGGCCGGCGTTTGTGGTTTGAGAAGTCAATGAGAGAAGGGAAAAATGTTTCCTCAGTTGTTCATTTCCTCAACATCTAAAGGCATAATGTAGATTCAAGCATAATGTAGATTCAAAGTGACAAAGTGACACGTTTTCATTTTTGTCACAAACAACTTTATATTGGAGGAGTGCCTTTGATTTGACAGCCTGCACATGCCCAGTTCGGCGTGAGACGACTGTTAGACCCGATGACGTGTTTCTACGCATGAGCTTAGCTAGCCAACGTCGCCATGACATCACCAACAAGTGTGAACAGGAATTTCTATGGGAGAAGCAGTTTTATTTTATTTAACCTTTATTTAACTAGGCAAGTCACTTAAGAACAAATTCTTATTTACAATGACAGCCTACCCCGGCCAAACCCGGACGACGCTGGGCCAATTGTGCACCGTCCTATGGGACTCCCAATCATGGCCGGATGTGATACAGCCTGGATCTTCATTCTGTACCGTCTTTGAGTCAGCCCCTTGCACTTTTTCACATTTTGTTGAGTTACAACCTGGAATTAGAATTAGATTTAATTGGCACTGATTTTCTTTGACACTGATGTACACAAAGTACTCTAATGTCAAAGGACTACTTCTGATCTAAAGGGAGATTTTTTTTGTCTCTCACTTTGTTGGCTGCCAGAACTCTTGTCTTCTCAGCCCTGTCATGCTGCCAGTCAGTACAGTCAACTCTTGGCTGCTAGCTCTTTTAGGCTGTGTGCTGCCATCCTGATACAGCAACAATTAACCGTAAGGGATCTCTGTCAATCACAAAATACCCTTATTTTACCAATCCAGACTGCAGTGAAACTGTCCACGATCACTCAAAAAATCTAGTGAATGAATTCAGAATATACTGATAGTTTGTTTAATAGTTTGTTGAATATTATCTATTATACCATCTCTTGACACAATAACAATAATGTCGAATGGAGGTACTTTTGGAGTCCGTAAAACAACCCCAGTCTAGCAGGACAATTTACTCTGAAAGTGCTATTGACACCAGTGTTATTTTTGCATTATGCTTCCTCCATCATTTCCTATACTGAATGTATCCCCTGCACTGGCCATGATAGTCTCTAAAGAGAGTCATTTGTTTACAGGGAAGTTATAGCCTGTGGGATAAATATTTTGGACAAAGTTGCAATATGTTTTTGTTCCATTTAGGCAGTCTGAGGAAAAAATCTTGTTTATTCAAAAAGCGAATTCATCCATTCCTTTACTGCAGCTGTGAAGACACAGTGGAGTCGAGTGGAAGAGGATAGGGGAGCTGAGGGGTGATTGACATCTGTTAGCCTGCGATAAAGGTGCTACCAGATCAGTCTAGAGGGTGGCCGGCAGGCAGGCATTTTGTGGCCCTTCTAATCTAGTTGACTTTGGCCTATGATCTTATTTTTTCATATCATTCTGACCATCTGCACGCTTTCTAATTCGGTTAGAACCAACATCTACAAAGCACTACGCAGTTGGTTTGTCTTAGAGGCCAGGAATCAGGAGAACAAATAAATTGTGCATTCCTTTAAAAGACTGACCAGACCTGCAAGCTGTGCCGATGGCTTATCTTGAAAAAAGCAGTTAGAGCTTGAAAATCACTTCTGATGGGTTCCACCACAAAGATATTGAAACACTTTGTAGAATGAGATGAAATCTTTCTGTAGACTTGTCATGACGTCAATTCTGTTATATCACACATTGTGTGAAGGTTATTTCTGTTTTAGGATCCAATGCTAATAATTTATTTTTATTTTTTATAAACAAAACAATAATATGCATCAGAAGCTATGTATGCTGTAATGACAGGATATGTTGAAGGTCACAGCATGCGACAGAATCAGCCTTTGTTTAAAGACTGTTACTTTACAGAGCTGATAGACTCAACTCTAGTGATTAGAATATTCCGGTTCTCCTATGACTGTAGTCTGGGAGTGGAACTGACGGGGACTGTATTATAGAGAATGATGTTACTAACAGACATTTACAAATCCTTTGTTTTTCTGCTAAACATTTACAGAGTTTACATGCCTTCACAGACATGAGATACAAAAAAGATGAATTTATTTTATTATTATTTTACATGATATACAACATAGCAAATAGACCAATGAGAGTCAGACAAATATAAGTATTTTACTTCTCCTCCACTCCAGACAACATAAAAAAACATACACTAGTTGAAGGGGAATGAGATAAGGAGTGTGTGTGCATATGTGTGGGCATGCGTGCATGTATGTGTGTGAGAGAGAGGAACAGAGAAGAAATACGGAGAAACCGTGATAGTGAGGAAGCACAGCTATAGAGAGGGAGAAAGGGCACATGACAACTATAGTCCCTGCTTGTTTCCATGGCAATTGCTACTCTCCACCACCACCACTCACATGTGTCTGCCTGTCATTTTGAGGTGGGAGGTACTGGGATTTCCTATCTCACTTTCCTTCTGCAATCCAATAATCAAACCCATGATGACACATGATGACGTCATCACATTTCACAATCACCAGCAGTTGCTTCACTCTCTCCTCCCTCCCTCCTTCCATACCACCCTCCCTCTGGGAAAGTTCCCTCACATCTTTGAACACCTCCCACCCACTGTAAAACCACAATAAATCACTTCCTGATTCTCAGTCAGGTGCCTTTGGTGTGCTGCTGAGCACAAAGACGTATTACTCAGACAGACATGCATTGTTTCCTGTTTTGATGATTGCTAGACTGCAGCACATATGTGGTGTTGCATCCAATGATGTGTATGGTTGCCTCGCAACCCGCCAACACATGTTGCACATCTTGCTTAACAGGCCATAGTGCATAGCTAGCCTACTGTAGTAGGAGAGAATTAATTCACTCACCATGTGCTTTATACAATGACATTATAAAGATTCCATGTTTTCAAATAAGGGGATGATAATAAAACATGAATAATCTGAGGATCATACATGGAGATATGATAATTTAATCCCTTGGGATTATATCATTTGATTAACATGTATATGATAGAGTATTTATCAGCACTGTTATGACAGCCTGACCATTATTAATTATAATGGATTTACCACAAACAATTGATTGTCGTGGCATTTAAACTCATTACATAACATCATAATAGTCACAATTACCACCAAATACTGAATACATTTACTGCATGTTACTTCACTGGAATGTAGCTTTCCAAATAGCCCAGCTCTTGGAAATGGAGAGAATTCAAGAGGATTTTTAGAGCTAATTGTAAGAATTGTCTGAGAACCCCTTTATTTAATGTTTATATATTGGCTGGAGTTTGTCTTCAGTCGTAAATTAGTTCCTGCGTGGTAACGGGTTATTGGTTTATACTTCCAAGTTCCATACCTTGGAAAGAGCACAAAGCATATTTAGGCTTAAATCTGAACACATAATTTATATAATCTGTAAAGAATGTTTGGACATCTTTTATGTAGCAGAGAATGCATAAGGGGAAATTTCCCTAATAAACTGACTGTCAGGGAGAAGAGATGCTGGAGACAAGCACAGGAATTTATGAGATGAGAAGATAGACCATGAACTTCAGAGGAGTTAAGATTAGTGGAGAGACTCTTTTGATGTCCCGGTAGTGTCTTTATATTGAGTTAACAGATTTAAACTGGTGTTGAATTAAACAATACCAGAGGACTCAGATATAGTATGGATCCCAATGACACCCTATTCCCTATTTAGTGCTTTTAGTGCCCTAGGGTCAAAAGTAGTGCCCTAGGGTCAAAAGTAGTGCACTAGGGTCAAAAGTAGTGCACTAGGGTCAAAAGTAGTGCACTAGGGTCAAAAGTAGTGCACTAGTCAAAAGGGTAGGGTGCTAGGGTGCCATTTGGGATGGAAGTAATATAGCAACGTCAGAGTAATGAATATGCAGATATCCCTGGTATTGTAAGCGGCTGGAAAGAAGTCTGCCAGGGCCAGGGGTGTGGGTCTAAACTAAAACAACCCGTGTCTGGAGAAGTGTGCTTCTGATACAGAGGCTACAACTCCCTTCTGAAGATTAATGAACTGAAAAGCACTTCCAAACACCCCGTCAGCTTTACCTGACCCCTCGGAAGCAGGCAGCAGATGGGGCCAATTCTGGACGGGCCCTTGTGACAGCTGTCAGGGGTAGGGGGTGGAGTAGGTCAAAGGTCAAAGATCCTCTAGCTGAAAGAAAGACCCCTCTGTCCCAAACCCCACCCCCCTCAACTACTACCATCACTGCTACCACTACTTAGGCTGTATCAGAGTCCCTATTTCTGTCCAAAAAGAGGATGGATGCGTCAGGACATGTCGGGGAAGCAGGATATAGCCAAGTAGTGATGGGGATTCCGAGGCTTTTCAGTGAGCCAGATCATTTGGCTCTGTTAATCTAAAAGAGATGTTAGTTTGACTCCCAAATGGCTCTTTGTTCAGAATTGTGCTAGGACCAAGAAAATATAGCAATGTTCTAATGTAAAGCCTTCCCTAATTCAGTCTCAAAAAGAGGATGTCTAGGCATGTCCTGTGCTAGGGGGAGGCAGCAGGATACAGCTAAGAGAGTAAGAAGTACTATGCTGCCATCAGCTGTTTTCTACATAAATCATGTCCCCTATGGGATGGTGAATCTTTTGAGCTGACAGGTCAGGCCTGTAATTCAGGATCAGGATACTCCGTCTGGGCCAGGACTAGGGTTTTCCCTCCAGTTTGGACAACTGTGTATACAGTTATGTCACAGATCCTGTACCAACAAAGGATATCTTCTTCTGTTTTGCCTATATGTAAAGAAAGCCATATGTTTGTCTAAATGTAAAGCAAAGAGAGAGGCTGAAATTAAGTAATAGATATTTTCCTCATGTATAATTTTTTTCTTTTTACAAATTAATGCATGTGAAAAATTCAGAGATGTTCTCTCAAACTTTTGTAGAATTTCAGCCAATAGTTTCGAAAGTGTTGCTCATGAGCCAAAAGTGGTCCACGTTTTTTGTGTACTATGTAATCAAATGTTGTACTACATCATCCATTTCGTATGATATGTTACGTCCTGCAAAATCTTTTTTTTTATATGTTACGTATCGAAATCGTACTATATGTTACGAATTTGTTGTGCTTAAGATCCTGGAGTGCATCTCTCAAGTTAGGATTCAGCCCATACACAATAAGTATATCGTAAAGTAGTTTAGGGCTCCAGCAGCCCATACACAATAAGTATATCGTAAAGTAGTTTAGGGCTCAAGCTCTGGAAAGAAACAAAGTGCCATAGTCAAATATTTACTGCAGTTGTAGCCTACATTTCTAAGATACAGTTATCTCCTCCTAAAAATAGCACAGCTTCCTCTAAGTTCAACTGCCTTCTGTGCATATTTATTTCAAACCCAACGCTGCTAATTTTACATTCACTTGTTGTGAGGTGAAGTGTTCAGGAGGATTATGCTGTACCCATGTATTTTCTTTCGGTGAGAAAGCAAGGTTATTAAGGGCTGTCAGAGTTAATCAGTTAACTCAAGTTCACTTTTTAAAACTTAAATTAACGTTTATTTTCTATTGCGATTAATCGCATTGTCTGAAAGCATTCAAAATACACTAAAAACATCCAAAACACATCATCTATACAGCTAAAACAACAATGCGACGTCAAAACAAGTTGACATTGAGGGTAAAGAAAGTGTGCTTTTAGAAGTTTACCTGATTTTGCATACCATTGCTTTGGACAGAATCAAGGAATGCTTTTTGTATAAAAAATCTTAAATTACAGCTCAATTTGAGCAAATTCTAACATGTTATGAAGCTGGTTGTCAAGTAAAGTGTTACCATTTCAATAGCAACATAAAAAGAACAGACAAACCTTTGGCTCAGGAATATTCTCCCCTCCCTCTGAGATCACTGATAGAGATATCTACCACCACACAGATATCAGGTGTTCCCTACACCTGTTCTCTCCAAAACTTTGCTGTGCTCTTGTTTCACTATGGCAGCCTCAGCCAACACGGACAAATATGGTCATGAACAGCCTGTTATAATAGCATTCCTCTCCTCTAACCTCCGACACCTTGGCCGGCCCAAGAGAAAGGTCTACACATGCACATTCATAGCTGGGATAGGATTTGAATAATTGCATTCAATGGAGTGAATAGGAGTCATTGGGGCCCAGGGCCGCTTTCTATTCCCTGGTTGACAGATGAGCAGACTGTCTTTGTGTTGCTGTGGAGCGGAGGGGAGCAGAGGGAATTGAGGGGCCCCAACTCACTCAGCCGGTAGGTTTAGGTTTAGCTGTGGCGGCTGCAGTCGTCGTTGCAGCAGATGGAGTTTGGCGCCTCTCGCCCTGCAGAGGGTCCAGCCTGAGGGGGTTGGTCCCACCTGCCGGGGCCACACAAAGCAGGCCCGTGTCATCACAATACCCCGCACTGCAGCCTGTCAGACCCAGGAGGCTTTTCTTCACTGTGTCTTTGTCGACGAGGGCATAAATACTGCTTAAAAGGATTTCCAAACATATTCTAAATGAGGTCATATGAATATTAACAATACACAGCTGCCGCTTGCTTGGCTCCGAGCTAGCTACCGCCACTCATGGTCTCTACTTCTACTGCAGCCAGCAGCAAAAGTGTTATAGTCATGAAACATGAAGGCATATGTTGTTTCGTCCTGTTCCATGCCAGAAGTGGTTTGGTAGAGGAGTGGTATACTCTGGGTAATCAGGAGAACATGGAAAAGTACTGTTTAGTCAAGACTCCTCTAAACATAGAGATTCACAAAAATACATTTGAGGAGAAGCATCCAACAATTTGCCAACAAAAATGTGTAGATACTGGAGGTACGCTCCCACTGAGCCCAGTCGAAGCTCTTTTCTGTCCTGGCACCCCAATGTTGGAACAAGCATTCCCCTAAAGTGACGAATCCTACCTCTTTGAAGAGTATCTTAAATAACTCTCACTGTGCACCAAAAATGTAAATACAATTTATACATTCCATGTGTTTAGGATAGGCGATGGCCTCATATGCTATTCTTCCACACATCCCTTAATAAMTATGCAATTTTAGAAATCCCTACATTCAGGCAATGATATCTCGGTAACACTTTATTTAGATAGTCCATCTGTAAATAGTCTATGACGTGCAGGTCCAGACGCGGCAACGATCGCCTGTCAGGGAGATATTGATTGGATGGTTGATCTAAAGGCAAAGGATGCTCTAGAGACAGACTACAGATTATCAGTAACATTTCAACTAACTATCTACTAACCCCAACCCTAACTCTAACTCTTAATCCTTATCCTAACCCTTATTCTAAAACTAACCCAAACCCTAATCGTAACCTTAGCAAGCAGTTGCTTATCAATAGATAGTCTGTTGATAGTAAGATGACCATCTGTAGAGCATCAAAAGACGGACAATCCTGACTATCCAAATAAAGTGTGACCGATATACCCACTCAAATATTTGTTGGGGACAAATGATTTTGGTTGAAATAAAAACAGTACCAGTCAAAGTTGGGACACACCTACTCATTCAAGGGCTTTTTCTTTATTTTTACTATTTTCTACAGTGTAGAATAATAGTGAAGACATCAACACTATGAAATAACACATATGGAATCATGTAGTAAACAAAAAAGTGTTAAACAAATCAAAATATATTTTATATTTGAGATTCTTCAAAGTAGCCACCCTTTGCCTTGATGACAACTTTGCACACTCTTGGCATTCTTTAAACCAGCTTCATGAGGTAGTCACCTGGAATGCATTTCAATTAACAGGTGTGCCTTGTTAAAAGCTAATTTGTGGAATTTCTTTCCTTCTTAAAGTGTTTGAACCAATCAGTTGTGTTGTGACAAGGTAGGGGTGATATACAGAAGATAGACCTATTTGGTAAAAGACCAAGTCCATATTATGTCAAGAACAGCTCAAATAAGCAAAGAGAAACAACAGTCCATAATTTCTTTAAGACCTGGACGTCAGTCAAAATGGAAAGTTTCAAGAACTTTTAACGTTTTTTCAAGTGCAGTCGCAAAAACCATCAAGCGCTATGATGAAACTGGCTCTCATGTGGACCGCCACAGGAAAGGAACAGACACATCTCAACATCAACTGTTCAGAGGAGACTGCATGAATCAGTCCTTCATGGTTGAATTGCTGCAAGAAACCCCTACTAAAGGAGACCAATAATAAGAAGAGACTTGCTTGGGACTCGTTTGTTTTTCAACAGGACAATGACCCAAAACACACCTCCGGGCTGTATAAGGGCTATTTGACCAAGAAGGAAAGTGATGGAGTGCTGCATCAAATGACCTGGCCTCCAGAATCACCCGACCTCAAACCAATTGAGATGGTTTGGGATAAGTTGGACCACAGAGTGATGGAAAAGCAGCCAACAAGTGCTCAGCATATGTGGGAACTCCTTCAAGACTGTTGGAAAATCATTCTTCATGAAGCTGGTTGAGAGATGCCAGGAGTGTACAAAGCTGTCATCAAGGCTGGCGACTTTGAAGAATCTAAAATATATTTGGATTTGTTTAACACTTTTTTGGTTACTACATGATTCCATATGTGTTATTTCATATTTTGTATGTCTTCACCTTAATTCTACAATGTATAAAATAGTAAAAATAAAGAAAAACCCTTGAATGAGTAGGTGTGTCCAAACGTTTGACTGGTACTGTATATCTGAATGTAAATGAATCATTACCTAGTGGATGAAAGTATTACTTTTTTTTTGTACTTTTGCCTGTGATTACTATGCAGACCATGTCTGAAGGAGGTGACATCATTGTGCTTTGTCACATCACTCTGCTCGGTATGGTGCTGCTGCAGAGAGAGAGAGAGCTCCATAACTACCTCACTGTTAGGATGATAACCTGATATTTTTAAATATGAGAGAGAGAGAGAGAGAG
>NW_019949796.1:6705-9920 GCF_002910315.2 Salvelinus sp. IW2-2015 | reverse complement strand
TAGTCAAGAAAGGTAGAGGGGGTACTAGGGAGGGAGGGAGTGATATGGGAGAAAGTACAGTAACAGATGGATTTAGAGGGATTACATGGATTTGGGATGGGTCTGTGACACAAATTCCCAAGAAAGACAGAAAAGGGAGGAGTGTGGCGGGGGACTCACACTCGTCCTGGAGCATGAGAGAGAGTGGGAAAGGAGGATAAAGAGAGAGAGGAGCATCCGGCTGGAGAGGTAAGGGTCACAACTGCTCATTCTGACAAAGGGGTATTAGAGAGAGGAGTAGTGCAGAGTACTTGGGTTAAACCAGGGATGACAAAAATACCCAAAAATGTGTGCAAAGTTATTGCTTGGTCAACATAAATGTCTCAGCATATCGGAGAGGAGTGAGGAAAAATACGAAGAGGATAGGAAGGAAAGATTGTGATGGAGGAAAATAAATGTCAGCAAAAGACGGCAGTAGAAAGATTGCGTTGTAGTGATGGATGTTGTCTCGAGAGAAWAATAGACTTCTGTTTCTTTTGTAGTGAGGCAACGATGCAGTTTCGATTTGGTGCCAAATTTCAGGCTAAGAATTAGTAGTTCCTAGAACTGAATAAGCTGTTAAGAGTTTGACATGGAGAAAAGAATGATGTACTTCCTGATGCGCTCTATGGTTGTTTATATGTCTTGTACTGTCCGTTAAAGAAATATATAAATATTGCAACTGAAATGACTGAAAGAGAATGTTGCTGTTGGTAACTGAGGATTATAGGGAAAATCACATTTTATTGGTCGTATACACATATTTAGCAGATGTTATTGTGGGTGTAGCGAAATGCAGGTATAATGAAATGGCACTGGGTTTTTAACGTACAGTAGGTCATTTTKTGTTTAACATTTGTTGATTCATTGCCCATTTGTTATGCCAATGGATTTCAGTTTATTGACTGCTACAGAATGTGTTGGGTATTAAACTTGAATATAATGGCCTATGTAAACAATACCTGCAGATCTGAAACGTTTTTCACCSGACATAGCCGTGGGAAGTAGTTTGGGTTTTTGCCCGCGTTACAGGCGGCTATATCGGTCCGCTAATACAGAACTAGTAAAACTAGGACTATTTTATTAAACTTTGTTTTTGATTCTGATTTTTCAGGGGGTCCTGCAGCACACTCAGCACCCATACTTCCCACTGAGACTGACTTGAAGATTCTAGTGATATTACAGTGATCGGCAGTCATACTAACTGGTTAATCTATCCTGTGTTAACATTGCAGGGATCGCAAACAGTGTGAGAGAGAGACCAGGAGAGAGAGCCAGAGTGGGTTTCACACTCTTAACACACCTAACACAAACAGATTCGAGCAGATTAACATGGATTACCAGAAAAATGATTTAGATCAGAGGCTTAACTAATGATTTCATCAAAAAAAGTAATCTGTACATTTCATTCCCTCCATCTTTTTCCTCCTCTACTTTAAGTCGTGAGGAGGATGCCGTGAGCGGTAGAGGCAGGCCAGAACCTCTTAATCAGGAAGTAGAAAGTTAATAACGGGGTGCAGGTCACAGAACGGTATGGATTACTAATACCTCCAGAACCATATGCAAACACACTGTGAACTCTTGGACCTGTACGACCCGTCACCCTGAGCATTACTATGAGTAAGATATACTGTATCTGCCCTAAGATGTGAACTCTTGGACCTGTATACGACCCGTTATTAACTTTCTACTTCCTGATTAAGAGGTTCTGGCCTGCCTCTACCGCTCACGGCATCCTCCTCACGACTTAAAGTAGAGGAGGGAAAAAGATGGAGGGAATGAAATGTACAGATTACTTTTTTTTGATGAAATCATTAGTTAAGCCTCTGATCTAAATCATTTTTCTGGTAATCCATGTTAATCTGCTCGAATCTGTTTGTGTTAGGTGTGTTAAGAGTGTGAAACCCACTCTGGCTCTCTCTCCTGGTCTCTCTCTCACACTGTTTGCGATCCCTGCAATGTTAACACAGGATAGATTAACCAGTTAGTATGACTGCCGATCACTTGTAATATCACTAGAATCTTCAAGTCAGTCTCAGTGGGAAGTATGGGGGCTGAGTGTGCTGCAGGACCCCCTGAAAAATCAGAATCCAAAACAAAGTTTAATAAAATAGTCATAGTTTTACTAGTTCTGTATTAGCGGACCGATATAGCCGCCTGTAACGCGGGCAAAAAACCCAAACTACTTCCCACGGCTATGTCGGGTGAAAAACGTTTCAGATCTGCAGGTATTGTTTACATAGGCCATTATATTCAAGTTTAATACCCAACACATTCTGTAGCAGTCAATAAACTGAAATCCATTGGCATAACAAATGGGCAATGAATCAACAAATGTTAAACACAAAATGACCTACTGTACGTTAAAAACCCAGTGCCATTTCATTATACCTGCATTTCGCTACACCCACAATAACATCTGCTAAATATGTGTATACGACCAATAAAATGTGATTTTCCCTATAATCCTCAGTTACCAACAGCAACATTCTCTTTCAGTCATTTCAGTTGCAATATTTATATATTTCTTTAACGGACAGTACAAGACATATAAACAACCATAGAGCGCATCAGGAAGTACATCATTCTTTTCTCCATGTCAAACTCTTAACAGCTTATTCAGTTCTAGGAACTACTAATTCTTAGCCTGAAATTTGGCACCAAATCGAAACTGCATCGTTGCCTCACTACAAAAGAAACAGAAGTCTATTATTCTCTCGAGACAACATCCATCACTACAACGCAATCTTTCTACTGCCGTCTTTTGCTGACATTTATTTTCCTCCATCACAATCTTTCCTTCCTATCCTCTTCGTATTTTTCCTCACTCCTCTCCGATATGCTGAGACATTTATGTTGACCAAGCAATAACTTTGCACACATTTTTGGGTATTTTTTGTCATCCCTGGTTTAACCCAAGTACTCTGCACTACTCCTCTCTCTAATACCCCTTTGTCAGAATGAGCAGTTGTGACCCTTACCTCTCCAGCCGGATGCTCCTCTCTCTCTTTACCTCCTTTCCCACTCTCTCTCATGCTCCAGACGAGTGTGAGTCCCCCGCCACACTCCTCCCTTTTCTGTCTTTCTTGGGAATTTGTGTCACAGACCCATCCCAAATCCATGTAATCCCTCTAAATCCATCTGTTACTGTACTTTCTCCCATATCACTCCCTCCCTCCCTAGTACCCCCTCTACCT
>NW_019949796.1:0-1115 GCF_002910315.2 Salvelinus sp. IW2-2015 | reverse complement strand
CACACGCTAACCACAGCAGGAGGCTCACCTGACACACACGCTAACCACAGCAGGAGGCTCACCTGACACACACGCTAACCACAGCAGGAGGCTCATCTGACACACACGCTAACCACAGCAGGAGGCTCACCTGACACACACACTAACCACAGCAGGAGGCTCACCTGACACACACGCTCACACACATGCACGTGAATACACACCCACATATGCATGTGAATAAACAAATACACACACTTAGTAACACAGGTGGTTGATCCTGTCTGAGTTATGTTATAAATACCTTAGTGTTGTAGACAATGGGGAATAGATTTGGGAGTAAATCCATTTAGAGGGATTACATCCAATGTGAGTTTTACTACAGAGATAGGAGCGACAAGCTGACTCAGTGTCATTCACAAGAAATGGGATGCGATTTTAATCAATCCCTACTGGGCATTAATGTCAATTCAATGTCAATTCAACGTCTATTTAATTGAATTGAAATGACATGGAAACAATGTTTATTCAACCAGTGTGTGCCCAGTGGGTCACTTCTTAGAAAGGATAAGAGAAAGAATTTAGGATTTTACTCCGAATGTTCAAATATTTGAAAGTTAAGGGTTCTGGGGCGGCAGCTAGCCTAGTGGTTAGAGCGTTGGACTAGTAACCGAAAGGTTGCAAGATTGAATCCCCGAGCTGATAAGGTTAAAATCTGTCTTTCTGCCCCTGAACAATACAGTTAACCCACCGTTCCTAGGCCGTCATTGAATATAAGAATTTGTTCTTAACTGACTTGCCTAGTTAAATTAAGATCAAAAAAAAAAAAAGAGAGGTGAACAGAAAGATACAGTTCCACTGTCATCAGATGGATACCAAGATAATATTCTACTCTCCCCAGAGAGCCCAACTCAGAACCCATACAACAGAACCCTGTCCCCCCAGAGGAGAGATGAACTGGCTAAGATCCGCCAGAGACAGCTGGACAATGCTGTCCACTACATCTGGGAGACAGGAGAGGACAAGTACACCTTCAGATACTTCCACACTGGCTTCTGGGAGAGCTGTGAGAAACACGTTGATGGTGAGAAAGGCTACAAGCACACTTTACTTTTCTCTCACAAAAAGTTGAAAAC
>NW_019949795.1:0-9922 GCF_002910315.2 Salvelinus sp. IW2-2015 | reverse complement strand
AGAGAGGTAGAAATGGGGAAAGGCTTGGGCAAGTTTGCTGGTGGGGGGGTGCAGAGGCTGTGTTTGAATAGAGTAACAATAATAACGAAATAAAATACAATGGCTATATTTGATCAGGGTATATCCGGTACCGAGTCAGATAGTGCAGAAGGGGTACAGGTTAGTAATGGAAGGCAGTATAGCAGGGGGGTATCGGGTAGTCTGAGATGGTAGGGAGTCAATGTGCGGGGGTAAAGGTTAGTAAATGACCCAAATCCAGATAGCTGATGTTCTGAAAGAGCTGCAAAATCTGGACCCCTACAAATCAGCAGGGCTAGACAATCTGGACCCTCTCTTTCTAAAATGATCCACCGAAATTGTTGCAACCCCTATTACTAGCCTGTTCAACCTCTCTTTCGTATCATCTGAGATCCCCAAAGATTGGAAAGCTGCCGCGGTCATCCACCTCTTCAAAGGGGGAGACACTCTAGACCCAAACTGCTACAGACCTATATCTATTCTACCATGCCTTTTTCTGTATACATCAATGATGTCGCTCTTGCTGCTCGTGATTCTCTGATCCACCTCTACATAGACGACACCATTTGGTATACTTCTGGCCCTTCTTTGGACACTGTGTTAATTAACCTCCAGACGAGCTTCAACGCCATACAACACTCCTTCCGTGGCCTCCAACTGCTCTTAAATGCAAGTAAAACTATATGCATGCTCTTCAACCGATCGCTGCCCACACCTGCCCGTCCGTCCAGCATCACTACTCTGGGCGGTTCTGACTTAGAATATGTTGACAACTACAAATACCTAGTTGTCTGTTTAGACTGTAAACTCTCCTTCCAGACTCACAATAAGCATCTCCAATCCAAAATTAAATCTAGAATCGGCTTCCTATTTCGCAACAAAGCATCCTTCACTCATGCTGCCAAACATACCCTCGTAAAACTGACTATCCTACCGATCCTTGACTTCGGCGATGTCATTTACAAAATATCCTCCAACACTCTACTTAGCAAATTGGATGCAGTCTATCACAGTGCCATCCGTTTTGTCACCAAAGCCCCATATACTACCCACCACTGCGACCTGTATGCTCTCGTTGGCTGGCACTCGCTTCATATTTGTCGCCACTGGCTCCAGGTCATCTATAAGTCTTTGCTAGATAAAGCCCCGCCTTATCTCAGCTCACCATAGCAACACCCGCTCGTAGCACGCTCTCCAGCAGGTATATCTCACTGGTCACCTCTAAAGCCAATTCCTCCTTTGGCCGCATTTCCTTCCAGTTCTCGGCTGCCAATGACTGAAACGAACTGCAAAAATCACTGAAGCTGGAGACTCATATCTCCCTCACTATCTTTAAGCACCAGCTGTCAAAGCAGCTCACAGATCACTGCACCTGTACATAGCCCATCTGTAAATAGCCCATCCAACTACCTCATCCCCCGTACTGTTATTTATTTTATTTATCTTGCTCTTTTGCACCCCAGTATCTCTACCTGCACACTCATCTTCTGCACATCTATCACTCCAGTGTTTAATTGTAATTATTTCGCCACTTTGGCCTATTTATTGCCTTACCTCCCTTATCCTACCTCATTTGCACACACTGTATATAGACTTTTTCTACTGTATTATTGACTGTATGTTTGTTTATTCCATGTGTAACTCTGTGTTGTTTGTGTCGCACTGCTTTGCTTTATCTTGGCCAGGTCGCAGTTGTAAATGATAACTTTTTCTCAACTGGTTAAATAAAGGTGAAATAAAAAAATATATTTTTTAAACTTTTTATTTAATTACATTTTTTACTTTAGTTTATTTAGTAAATATTTCTTAACTCTATTTCTTGAACTGCATTGTTTGTTAAGGGTTTGTAAGTTAGCATTTCATTGTAAGGTATTGTATTCGGCGCATTTGACAAATAAAATTTGATTTGATCTACAGCACTTTAGATATATTTCTAACATTTGATGTTCTTGTGTTGTTCTGGAACATTCTATAACTTTTTATAATACTTGATGTTTCTCTTTCTCTACATCATTTTGGAAATCATTTCGAATTCTTCATGTTACTGTGTTGTTCTAGAACCTTCTAGAACTATTTGTAACATTCAATGTTTCTGTGTTGTAGAAAGTTCTAGAACTATTTCTAATACTTGGTGTTCCTATGTTGTTCTGGAACATTTTAGAACTGTTTCTAATACTTGATGTTCCTCTGTTTGTCTACAACATTCTAGTACCATTTCGAATAACTGTGTTGTAGAGCGTTCTAGAACTATTTCTAATAGTTCGTGTTGATTCTGTGTACTTCTAGAACATTCTTAGTTCCATGAAGGGTCTGGTCCAGGACCGGACGTCGGTGTTCATCGCTCACAGACTGTCCACCATCGTAGACGCAGACGAGATCATCGTACTCAACAAGGTAAGAAGACCTTCCATAAGTGATTTTTTCAAGAGGGAGCTTATTTAAAAAAATATTTCCTGTGAAAAGCAATCCCAAGTATTAATACGAAATTACAACACTAAGGGTGAAAAAAACAAACATTGGGAACAAAATAGTGTTTTAGATAAACTGCAAACTTTAAGTACTTTACTGTAATATATACTGTGGGAGTATTAATTGATTATTATTTAACCTGCCATAGTGGAGTCTTTTGTTTCGACTTGTAGCTATTTATCTAAAACATGGAACACATAATCCCAACTCTTAAGCTTATCGTACCCTGCCAGATCACAGGTAACTAAACATTAACCAACAGTTCAACGTTAAGCTAGCTACATTAGGCCTATAATCTAGCGATGGCAAATAGTCAGAGATACGAATAAATTACTGCACCAGATCATACAATGTCTTTGGGCTAGCGAGACAGCCAGCCAGCTCTCGTTACTAGTACTAACCGATAGTACTTATCTGCATGAAGACTTCCTGAAAAATTACAAAACATTAAATATAAACGCAACATGACACAATTTAAACGTTTTTACTGAGTTACAGTTCTATAAGGAAAATAAGTTGAATTTGAATAATATTATAGGTCGTGATCTATGGGATTCTACAATGATGGTTAAAGGCGCCAGCCATGTTGGCCTTGGGAGGGCATAGGCCACCACCAGGGTGCCAGGGCCCAGCCCACTGTGCCAGGCCCAGCCACAAGTACAATTGTATTTGTAGTTAACTGATGGCATACCGTTTATTATAAGAACACATGAAAGTTCACATGTTCAACAGACATTCTGCCCAAATGTATGTTCTCCATTGCAAGTAGTGACATACTCTTAGTTTTCCTGAAACGAGTCAACACTATAGGATAAGGCTAGCATCTAGAATGAGATCCTCAATACTACGGTGGTAGGCCTATGTCTCTCCAGGAGCTTGATCTGTCCTCAGTACTTGTGGAGTAATTAATGTTAAGGAAAGATTTGCATAGCAGAAATCTTCATCCGAGAGGCAGCCTCCTGTCTTTCGATCCTATCAGTACACGAACAAATGCCTCCACCACCACACTTAGCGAGGGTTCTCAACAACACACTTAGCGAAGGTCTCAACCAACCACTTAGCGAAAGGTTCTCAACAACACACTTAGCGACGTTCTCAACAACACACTTAGCGAAGGTTCTCAACACACACTAGCGACGGTTCTCAACTTACGAAGGTCCAAACACAACTTAGCGCAAGGATTTCTCAACAACACACTTTAGCGCCGGTTCTCAACACACATTAGCCCGCACGATTCTAACAACACTTAGCGGACGGTCCAACAACACACACTTAGCGACGGTTCTCAACAACACATTAAGCGACGGTCTCCAACAACACCTTAGCGACCGGTTCTCAACAACAACTTACGACGGCTCTCACAACATAGCTTAGCGACGGTTCTCAACCAACACTACTTAGCGCGCGGTTCCTCAACACACACTTAGCGCGGCGTCACAACAACACACTTAGCGACGGTTCCTACAACAACTGGCGTCTACCACACTAGCGAGAGGTTCTCAACAACACGGAACTTAGCGACGGTTCTCAACAACACACTTAGCGACAGGTTTAATCCACACACCTTAGCCGACGGTTCTCAACAACACACTTAGCGAAGGTTCTCAACAAACACATTTATGCGACGGTTCTCAACAACCAGCACTTAGCGACCGGTGTCTCAACAACACACTTGCGACGGTTGCAACAACACACCTTAGCGGACGGTTCTCAACAACACACTTAGCGAAGTCGCACACACACTTTAGCGAAGTCACAACAACACACTTAGCGACGGTTCTCAACAACACACTTAGCGCCGTTCTCAACAACACACTTAGCACGGTTTCTCAACACACACTTAGCGAAGGTTCTCTCTGCATGGTGTTTGGGAAACCGGGCTCGTTTTAGTTATGGGGAAACCGGGCCTGCTGTTAGTTATGGGGAAAACCGGCCCTGTTTAGTTATGGGGAAACCGGGGGGCTCTGTTAGTTTATGGGGAAACAGGGCTCTGTTTAGTTATGGGGAAACCAGGCTCTGGTTTAGTTAATTATGTACCCTCTTATCGGCTATTATATCTATTGGGAGGTAGATTCTCACTTTAACAAACATTAATTCTAGTGAGGTAGGAGGAGAAGCTGCTGAGGAATAAGAAGAGAGAGGACGAGGAAAAAAGAGGACTGGTAATGAAGGGGAAGAGGATAGACAAAGAGGAGGAGGAGGATGAGATAGAAGAGGAGAAGGACTGAGGAAATAGGAAAGAGGAGAGGTAGGACTAGGAATGAGAAAGAGGAGAGGAGCGACTGAGAGATAGAAGAGGAGAGGAGGGAATAGAAAGAGGAGAGGAGGATGAGGAATAGAAAAGAGGGCGAGGACTGAGGAATAGAAAGAGCAGAGGAGGACTGAGGAATAGAAAGGAGAGGAGGAGCTGAGGATAGAGAAGAGGAGAGGGGACGAGGAATAGAAAGAGAGAGACGAGCGAATAGGAAACTGAGGAAGGTCTTGAGATTAGAGAGAGAGGAGGACTGAGGAATAGAAAGAGGAGAGGAGGACTAGGAATAGAAAAGAGCGAGGCTAGGAATAGAAGAGGAGAGGAGGATAGAATAGAAGGAGAGGAGGACTGAGGAATAAAAGAGAGAGGGGATTGAGGAAGAAGCGATGAGGGAATAAGAGAAGGATGAGGAGAGAGAGAAAAGACTGTAGGAAATAGAAAAGAGAGGACTGAGAATAGAAAGAGAGAAGGACTGCGGAATAGAAAGAGGAGAGGACTGAGGACATGAAAGAGGAGAGGGACTGAGGAATAGAAAGAGAGAGGGGACTGAGGAATAGAAAGAGGAGAGGAGAGGAATAGAACGAGAAGGAGCTGAGAGACTAGGAAAGAGGAGAGGACTGAGGATAGAAAGAGGAGAGGAGACGACTGAGGAATAGAAAGAGGAGGAGGACTGAGGAATAGAAAGAGGATGAGGAATGAGGAATAGAAAGAGGAGAGACTGAGGAATAGAAAGGGAGAGGAGGACTGAGAATAGAAAGAGGAGAGAGATTGAGGAATAGAAAGAGAGAGGAGCTGAGGATAGAAAGAGGAGAGGAACTGAGGAATAGAAAGAGGAGAGGACTGAGGAACAAAGAGGTGAGAATAGAAAAGGAGAGGACTGAGGAATAGAAAGAGGAGAGAGGACTGAGGAAAGAAAGGAGGAGAGGAACTGAGGAATAGAAAAGGAGAGAGCTGAGGAATAAAAGAGGAGAGGACTGAGGAATAGAAGAGAGAGAGGGACTGAGGCATAGAGAGGAGAGGAGACTGAGGAGAAGAAAGAGGTAGAGGAGGACTGAGAAAGAAAGAGGAGAGGAGGACTGAGGAATAGACAAGAGGAGAGGAGACTGAGTAGAAGAAGAGATAGGATGAAGAGAGGAGAGGACTGAGGAACTAGAAAGAGGAGAGGAGGACTGAGGGATAAAAGAGAAGAGGACGAGGATGGAGAGGAACTGAGGAATAGAAAGAGGAGAGAGCTGCAGGAATAGAAAGAGAGAGGAGGGGATGAGGTTTGTTTGTCGTGTGGTGCGTCTTAGCACTTTGAAGCTGTTGTATGTTTCATGTTCCCCATGAGCAAGTAGCAGAGCGTACAGATGGAGAGACAGAAAGGTCCGGGCGTGGCCGAGAAGGCGGTTTGCGTGTCGCCATGGTGTCGGCCTCGTTAAGTCACAGAGTTAGAACCAGTCAGTTTACGTGCTCGTCGGTGGCCAACCCTCTGCCTCGCTCCCTGGGGGGTGCCCGATACTTTTAAATTACTGAGTGGGAGCTGTGGGTGAGGGAGGGGAGGCGGGTGTGGCGCTGCTGTGTGGCCAGTAGGAAGAGTCAGGTAGAGTGGGGAGAGTAGGGAGAGTCAGAGGAGAGAGGACGGTTGACTCTGTCAATCATCAGTGTTGAATATTACATTCCATTCTCGATGTCTCCATTTAATACTTGCATTCTGTGTCAAAGTCCCTTTTTACATGGACTGTTAGTCGGACTCAACTAGACTTTAGTAGAATAATCTCTCTCTCTCTCTCTGTCCTTCTCCCTCTGTCTCCCTCTTGTCCTCTCCCTCGGTCCCCCTCTGTCTGCCTCTGTCCAGGTAAGATAGCAGAGCGTGGGACCATCGCACTCTCTCCTGGCTACTCCGGCTTCTGTACGCTGACCTGTGAACACCTGCAGAACAGTAAGATTACTGAACCCGTAACGAACAGCCCAGTGGAGCCTGCAGCCAGAGAGACTCAGCCAGAAGCGAGGAGGAGAGGAGAGAACTACAGGAGGAGATCATGAACAGTGCTCAAGGGCTGTTGGGAACTGCTCCTGTTGAGGAGAGACCAGGAATCCCTCAAACTTTGGTCCTCCCTTCCTTGCTCCTCACTCACTGAAGCCGGCCCGGAGTTACTTTTAGTCTTCTCTAGGGAGGGCCACCTACACCTCTCTCCCATCTCACTCCTGTCACAACAAAACTCTGGGCTGACTGCCCCTCCCCCCGCTCCTCTTGAGAAGGCGATTTGGTGGCCGAAGAGGAGACTAGAAGAAGCTATCTGCCATTGGCTGATGTCTACAGAGAGGCAGTGCTCATTACCAATCACTCGGAACAAACCACTCTTGTATTGATGACAGCATGGTGTATAGGACCGCAATAGACACGGCACCGGAGTAAGAACAGTAAAGCTTATGTGGTCAGATTCAGTGGCCCTGTTGCATGATTCATGCGTGTTCGTTGTTTAAGAACTGAACACTGTTGGACTTGTTGTACAAATTCACTTTTTCATGTCACGAAATGTAATGTGTATAAATTGTATAAAGACACTGGAAGAAAGAACATGGGTATTGGTTGAATGAATAAAGAGCAGTTGAGACTCCATTGCTTCCTGTTATCTGTCGGTCTGATGAAGGGAGTCGTTCTGAATGTCCAGGGCCTGCTCTCTTCTCTTCACCTGATAATGAATTGCACCTACCTGGTGTCAACGTCTAAACCAGGTCCCTAGATTAGAGGGGACCTTGCACAATACGCAGTGGAACTGGCTTGGAGGTCCCGGAGTTGAGTTATAGGTCCAGTTGTTATTCATTGGGTTTTCTGATGGTAACTGACAGCCGTCGTTCTGGTTCCTCTCCCCTGATGTCAACGGGTGATCTTTCCTTCCTCTCTACCGTCTTAGTTTACGTGGTTGATGGTCACGGGGTGATCCTTCCTCTCTAACAGTCTAGTTTACGTGGTGCATTTCACGGGGTGACCTTTCCTCTCTTACAGTCTAGTTTACGTGGTGATGTCCGGGTGATCCTCCTTCCTCTACCAGTCTAGTTTACTTGGTGAGTCACGGGGTGATCCTCCTCTCTACCAGTCTAGTTTAACGTGGTGATGTCACGGGGTGATCCTTCCTCTCTACGCTTGTTCCTCAGTTCATTCTCAAGAAGTCCCCTCCAGCTATCCCATAAACCCTCCCCATAGTCTCCTCAGTTATATCCTCCTCATAGGTCTCCTCAGTTCAATCCCCTCGTAGTTACTCCTCAGTTTCATAGCTCCTCCATAAGTTCCTCAGTTCATGATCCTCTCGTAGTTCCCTCGAGTTCATATCCTCAAGCCGTTGATCTCTCGTTCAGGACCTCTCCATAGTCTCCTCAGTTCATATCCTCACCCGTAGGTCTCCTCAGTTTCATATCTCCCTACGTAGTCTCCTCAGTTGCATATCCTCCTACGTAGTCTCCTCAGTTCATATCCTCCCCATAGTCTCCTCAGTTTCATATCCTCCCCGTAGTCACCTCAGTTCATATCCTCCTCATTTAGTCTCCTCAGTTCATATCCTCATCTCGTATTCCTCCTCGAGATCATTCCTCATCCATATTCGTAGCTCCTCGTTAGCATTCCTCATCTATACTCCTCAGTCTCTACCCCATAGTCTTCCTCAGTTCATATCCTCAGTAGTCTCTTCAGTTCATATCCTCCCCGTTATGCTCTCAGTTCATATCCTCCTCATAGTCCCTCAGTTCTTTCCTCCTCGTAGCTCTCTCAGTTCATATCCTTCCCCCGTAGTCTCCTCAGTCTATCCTCTCCATAAGTCCTCCTCAGTTCATATCCTCCTCGTAGTCTCCTCAGTTCGTATTCCTCGTAGTCTCCTCGAGTTCATATCCTCCTCGTAGTCTCCTCAGTTCATATCCTCATCATCCCGTAGTTCTCCTCAGTTCATATCCTCCCCGTAGTCTCCTCATCTTGCTCTCCATATCCTCCTCAGTAGGTCCTCCTCAGTTTCATTATCCTCCTCATATCTCCTCAGTTCATATCCTCCCGTAGTCTCCGTCAGTTCATATCCTCTCCCTCTCTCCTCAGTATTCTCCATGTCTCCTCAGTTCATATATCCTCTCCATAGCCTCCTGCAGTTCATATCCTCGGTCTCTTGTCATCTGCCATACTCTCAGTTCATATCCTCTCATAGTCTCCTCAGTTCATTATCCTGTCCATAGTCTCCTCAGTCTATCCTATACCTCTCGCTATTTCGGTAGTCTCCTCAGTTCATATCCTCCCCGTAGTCTCCTCAGGTTTCTATCCAATCCTCATAGTTCTCAGTTCATATGCCTCTCGTAGTTCTCCTCGTCATTATCCTCCTCGTAGCTCCTCAGTTCATAATCCTCCCCAGGAGTTCCTCAGTTTCAATATCCTCGATAGTTCTCCTCAGTTCATTTCCTCCCCGTAGTCTCCTCAGGTTCATATCCTCCCGTGTCTCCTCAGTCATATCCCCTCATAGTCTCCTAGTTCATATCCTCCTCGTAGTCTCCCTAGTTCATTCCTCCCCGTTAGTCTCCTCAGTTCCATAATCCTCTCCATAGTCCTCCTCAGTTCATTATCCTCCTCGTGAGTCTCCTCAGTTTCGTATCCTCCTCGTAAGTCTCCTCAGTCCAATATCCCTCCTCGTAGTCTCCTCAGTTCCATATCCTCCTCGTTAGTCCCCTCAGTTCATATCCTCCTCGTATCTCCCTCAGTTCATACCTCCCTCGTTAGTCTCCTCAGTTCATATCCTCTCCATAGTCTCCGCTCTAGTTCATATCCTCCTCGTAGTTCTCCTCAGTCTATCATATCCTGCGCCCGTAGTCTCCTCAGTTCATATCCTCCCCCGTAGTCTTCCTCAGTTCATATCCTCACCCATAGATCTTCCTCAGGTTCATATCCTCTCCATAGTCTCTCAGTTCATATCCTCCTCGTAGTCTCCTCAGTCAACTCCTCTAGTTCATCTCTCATATCCTCATCAACTCTCATAGTCTCCTCAGTTCATATCCTCTCGAATTCAGAATCCGTGTCTCCGTCAGTTCATATCCTCTCCATAGGTCTCCTCAGTTCATATCCTCCTCCGTAGTCTCCTCAGTTCTATCTCTCGTAGTCTCCTCAGTTTCATACCTCTCGCATAGTCTCCTCAGTTCATATCTCACCCATATTTCTCAGTTCATATCTCCCTC
>NW_019949794.1:0-9928 GCF_002910315.2 Salvelinus sp. IW2-2015 | reverse complement strand
GCTGAGCCTGTAGATCCAGAAAGATTCCCTATGAAGACGTTTCCTCTCCTCGTTAAGGCCGAGAGGAGACAGTGTGCTGAGCCTGTAGATCCAGACATTCCCTATGAAGACGTTTCCTCTCCTCGTTAAGGCCGAGAGGAGACAATGTGCTGAGCCTGTAGATCCAGAAAGATTCCCTATGAAGACGTTTCCTCTCGTTGTCCCCAGCGTGACGTCTTGACCGTTTCTACTCCAGTGTATCTCAGAGAGTTAATAGAATGTCCAGCTTGTACAAAAGGAGCAGCAACCAGATGTTTTTGTCTCACCTGTCCGTGCTCACTGATCCGTGTCTTAAGGCTCCTACGGGTTTRCCCTACGTAAGACKGACCACAAGGACATTTCAACATGTAAATAACATTGGTGGACATGCAAGTAATCAGGCCTTTGATCTTAAATCGTAGTCCTGTGCTGGGGGGTAAATGAGTTGTATTTGTACGTGAAGCTGCATCGAGGACATTGGCCACATTTGTAACTCCCTTCCGGAGCCTCGTCCAAGAACGTTTCCCTTTTCTCTGGTGGGTAATCASATTTAACCACACGGTCTCTCACGTTTGGGGGGTCTTTTAAAGACCATGTGTTGGGGATATTTAAAAATTGGTTTCAATTGTGGGTCAGTATCAATAATGTACCAGTGCTTCCTGTTAATGTCCTTTAATGCCTTCCTCAATGGTGAGTATTGGGTGAAGCATGATGGGAAATGTTCTGCTTTTTCTTTGACTTTTGGTTGAATAACTTTGTTAGTCCTTCAAAACGATTATTGGCATGTTTTACCCAAATTGTCTTTGTACCCCCTTTCCTTAAACCTTTGTGTTGAGGTCCGTGGTCTGTTTCTGATAAGAGGCCTCAGAGCTGCTTATTCTTCTGATACGACTGAATTGACTTCTAGGGAYAATTTTAATAKGTGGACGTGGATGYAAGCTGTCGCCTCTCAGGAGGGTATTCCTGTCCTTAGATTTCCTATGGACCATGATTATATTATATTATATAAAATTATATTCTTGATGTCACCAGTCTATATAGGGATAGGGGGTAGAAGGTAGGGGTAAGGGAAAGGGTGTAGAGGGTAGGGGAAGGGATAGGGGTAGAGGGTAGGGGTATAGGGTAGAGGGTAGGGGGAGGGGATAGGGGTAGAGGTTGGGGTAGGATAGGGAAGAAAAAAAAAAAAGGGTAGGGGGTATAGGGGTAGGGGTAGAGGGTAGGGGTAGGAATAGGGGGTAGAGGGTAGGGTAAGGGATAGGAGCGTAGAGGGTAGGGGTATAGGGGAGGTAAGAGGTGAAGGGGTAAGGGATAGGGCTAGAGGGTTAGGGGATAGGGGATAGGGGATAAGTGGTAAGAGGGAGGGGTATAGGGTAGAGGGTAGGGGGTAGTGGGATAGGGGGTAGAGTTGAGGGTAGGGGATAGGGTTAAGGGTAGAAAGGGTAAGGGTAGGGGGGAGAGGTAAGGGGTAGGGATAGGGGGTAGAGGGTAGGGTATAGGGGTAGGGGGATAGTAGGGGTAAGGGAATAAGGGCTAGAAGGTAGGGGGCAGGGTAACGGGATAGGGTGTAGGAGGGGATAAAGGATAGGGGGTTAAAGGGAAGGGGGTAGAGGGTAGAGGGAGAGGGTAGGGAATCGGAGTGTAGGGTAGACGGGTAGGGGGGTAACGGGATAGGGGTAATAGGGTTAGGGGTTAAGGGATAGGGATATGGTGGTAGAAGGGTAGGGGTAAGGGTAGGGGATTAGGGGGTAGGGGATGGGGGTAGGGGATAAGGGGTAAGGGTCGGGGATATGGGTAAGGGGATAGGGGGTAAGGGTAGGGTGTAGGGATAGGGGGTAGAGGGTAGAGGTAGGGGATAGGGTGTAAGGTAGGGGGTATAGGGTAGGGGATAAGAGGGTAGGGGATAGGGTGTATGGGTATAGGGTAGGAGGTAAGGGATAGGGGGAGGGATAGGGGGTAGAGGGATAAGGGGTAGGGGTAGAGGTATGGGGTAGGGTAAGGATTAGGGGTAGAGGGTAAGGGGCTAGAGGGTAGGGGTAATGGGGTAGGGGGTAAGAGGGTATGGGGTAGGGGGTAGAGGGTTATGGGGTATTGGTTATAATGCCTAACCTGTTTCACTCATCATTATTCCATGATTCATTCAGGATTATCCATAATCACGGTAACATCCACGATTAAATGAGTGTTAGAAACATTGGAATATACTTATTTACTATAAAGTAGACTCCAAAATGTGACACAATACATTATAGATAGCATTGACTTTCTATTGTCCACAAGAAATCTGTGCTAGAATATGGAACCACTACTACACGTTGGACTACTTTTAAAAACATAATACAGAAGAATTTGTCCCAATACTTCTGGCCCTAAAATTGGGGGAACTAAGGTGGAAGCTCACTGTAGATTTCGACCTAATACCTAACCTCTATTCCCCCCTGTAGGACCAGTACATATAAGGGGGCCAGAAGAGATGCGTGGGGGCCGGGGGCGGTGAAGGCCGGGGTTGGAACAGTCCACCACTGGAGCTGGCTCGTGACCTTCAGCACCATGGTGGAGAAACGGCGGAACCACACCACATAACCACAACACAACACCGCAACAATCAACACAACAACCGAACAACACAACCAAACCATAACACAACCCCACACACACTAATCAAATAAAATAACCCACACTCAAAAAAAAAAAGCAAAACCACACACAAACCACAACACCAAACAACCACAACCACAATATACCAACATACATAACCACAATATAACCACAACACAACCACAACCAACAATATAAACCACAAAACAACCATAACACAACCACATATATAACCATAGACACAACCACAACCACAACCACAACCACACGCACAATATAACCAACCATAACCCCCAACCAATTATGATAACCATAACTCAACCACAATATGAACCACAATATAACCATAAACACAAACCACAATTATAACCTAACACAACCACAACAACAACATAACCACATCTACTAGACATTATAGCACAAACCAACAATACAACACAAAAAACCAAAAAAACACCTAACCACAACACTATAACCAGCAAATAAACCAAACACAACCACAACACTAAAACACATATAACACAAAACAACCCTAACCACCAAAACACAACCACAATATAACCACAACACAACACAACCATTAACACACACCACAACATAACACAAAATAACCACAATATAACCACAAAACAACCACAACATCAACACTACACACAACACACAATCCACTAACAACAAACACAAACACAACATAATACCAAAACACAAACACCAATATAACCACAACCCAACCACAATATAACCACAACATAAACCACAATACAACCACAACCACAACACAACCATAACACAACCACAACACAACCACAACATAACCACAACCAGAAACAAACCACAATATAACGCACAACATAAACCCATACACAACCACAATATAACACGACATTACACCATAACACAACCACAACCACAATATAACCACAAAACAACCACATAAAAACAAACACAACGCACAAATATAACCTGCAAGATAACCACAACTACACCATGACACAACCACAACCACAAATAACCACAACATAACATAACCACAACACAACCCAAGATAACCAGAACACAACCACAATATACCAAACACAACCACAATATAACCATAATATAACCACAAATATAACCATGACACAACCACAATATAAACCACAACATCCCACAAAATAAACCCATAACACAACCACAACAACAACATAAAACCACACCAGCAATCATCATATAACCACAAAACAACCAGAACACAACACAACGCACAATAAACACAAAACAACCATAACACCAACCACAACACAACATACCACACACCACCAACCACAATATAACACATAAACGACACCCTAACACAAACACAACCACAAAAACCACAACACAACAACAACCATATAACACAAACAACCACAAATATAACCACAACAACAACCACAGACCACAACAAACGACAATAAACCACAATTAACCACAACTATTAACCACAAAACACCACAACGACAACCAATAACACAAACAAAACCACAATGTAAACCACGTGTGTGTCTAGGGTTCTACCCCAGGAGAGTCCTGTTGTTTGTTCAGTTGGACGCATGGAGCTTGGGAATCGTTGGTTGCCACAGAAGTGGTTGGAGGTGGTACGCTACTCCCTCCTCTCTTCTCTCGGCCTACCGCCTGCTATCCCTCTGCTCTTAGGCCTGTCCTGTCCCATACCCTCTCTCTCTATATGCCTCAACAACAACCTCGCTTAGGCTGTCCCCCCATCTATAGGGCTGTCGTCTCTATTTAGGCGCCTCTCTCTTAGGGCTGTCACCTATCCCTCTCTTTAGGGCTGTCCGTATCTACTCTTAGGCTTCCCCTCTTTAGGGCTGTCCCTCTCTTTAGGGCTGTCTCCTCTCTTTGAGGGCTGTCCCTTCTCTTTTAAGGGCGTCCTGTCCCTCTCTGTAGGGGCTGTCCCTCTCTTGAGGGCTGTTCCTTTCTTTAGGTCCTCTTCTAATCTTTTTAGGGCCCTCCTATCCCTCTCTTTAGGCTGTCCCTAATCCCTTCTCTTTAGCTTCCCTTAGGCCATCGTTCCCTCTCTTTTGGGCTGTCCCTATCCCTCTCTTTAGGGCGATCTTTTGCTGTCCCCTCTCTTAGGGCTGTCCTCTCTTTAAGGGCTGTCCCTATCCCTCTCTTTAGGGCTGTCCCTCTCTTTAGGGCTGTCCCTATCCTCCTTAGGGCTGTCCCTACTCCCTCTCCTGCTTATCCCTCTTAGGGCTGTCCCTCTCCTCCTGCTGTCATACGCTTCTCTCTTTAGGGCTGCCCTTCTTACGCTTTGGGCTCCCTCCGTTTAGCGGTTATCCCTCTCTTTGGGGCGTCCCTCTCTTATGGGCTGTCCCTCTCTGTTAGGGCTGCCCTAGTCCTCTCTCTATAGGGCTGTCCTCTCTAGGCTTCTTCTGCGGCTGTCCTCTCTTTAGGGCTGTCCCTATCCCTCTCTTAGGGCTGTCCCTTCCTCTTTTCAGGGCTGTGCCTCTTTATGCCCTCTCTTAGGGCTGTCCCTATCCCTCTTTAGGGCTGTCCCTCCTTAGGGCGTGTCCTTTCTTTTAGGGCTGTCCCTCCTTTAAGGGCGTGTCCTATCCCTCTCTTTAGTGCTTTATCCCTCTTCTTAGGATTTGTCCCTATCCCCTCTCTTTTGGGCTGTCCCAGATCCTCATATTAGGGGCTGTCCCTATCCTCTCTTATTGGCTGCTTTCTTTTCTTGGCTGTCCTCTCTTTAGGGCTGTCCCTACCCTCTCTTAGGGCTGTCCCATCCCTCTCTTAGGGCTGTCCTCCTTGGCCGGTCCCTCTCTTTAGGGCTGTCCTATCCCTCTCTTTAGGGCTGTCCCTATCCCTCTCTTTAGGGCTGTCCCTATAACCTCTCTCAGGCTTGTCCCCTCTTTAGGGCTGTCCTCTCTTTAAGGGCTGTCCCGATCCCTCTCTTTAGGGCGTTGTCCCTAATCCCTCTCTTAGGGCTGTCCCTATCCCTCTTTTAGGGCTGTCCTTATCCCTCTTTGAGGGCTGTCCTTACTCCCTCTCTTTTAGGGCTGTCCCTATCCCTCTCTTTAGGGCTGTCCTCTCTTTAGGGCTGTCCCTATCCCTCTCTTTAGGGCTGCCCTCTCTTAGGGCTGTCCTATCCCTCTCTTAGGGCTGTCTTATCCCTCTCTTTAGGGCGTCCCCTCTTTAGGCGTCCCTAGAGAGAGGAATTTTACGTCTCATATTAAATCTCATTGGCTACACTGGCCTGTCTGCAGACGAAACTGAAACATTGTATCAAACTATTAACTTTGGTTAAAGTTTAATAACTATTTAACTATTCAGGCTTCTGGCCTGAAGCTAGCGAACTTGCAACATTGTATAAAATTTCTGAAGCCCTGAGAGTTTCCTGCCCAGTGAGCTCAGGACAGACACAGCTGGAGACTATATTTGCATAAGGGTTAAGAAGCAGTGGTGTACATGGCAGGAGGCACCGGAGCTGAGTACCGCGCACTCTCAAAATGTCACTCGCCTGAGATCCTGTTCCTCTTATAGAATAGTAGCTCAAAGTATTGTGAACCTCCTGCATGCTAAATATAAACAGTACAGCACCTCCAAATGAAACCGGAACCTATTGCAGTCCACGTCCAGCACTGATAAGAAGTAAATCAGGTATGTTATGACTTTTTCCACTGGATCAGACATGACATTTTACCTTTCATGCTGAGTGGTTATGGAAAGGGGAGAGGGTAAATAACAGCACGATATCTTCAAGGAAGTCAAGCTATTTTTTACATGTAATTTATTTTACTTTTAATTACGGAGCAGTCAGTTAAGAACAAATTCTTATTTCAATGACGGCCAAGAACAGTGGGTTAACTGCCTTGTCCAGGGGCAGCACGACAGATTTTTACCTTGTCAGCTCTGTGATTCTACCTTGCAACCTTTTGGTTACTAGTCCAACGCTTTAACCACTAGGCTACCAGCCGCCCCTATTGCTCACCTTGCTCGCCTGAGGTAGAGTATCTCATGATAAGCTGTAGACCACAGTACCTACCGAGAGAGTTTTCATCTGTATTCTCCGTAGCTGTTAACATACCACCACAGTCAGAGGCTGGCACTAAGACAGCATTGAATGAGCTGTATTCCGCCTTAGGCAAACAAGAAAATGCTCATCCAGAGGTGGGGACTTTAATGCAGGGAAACTTAAATCCGTTTGACCAAATTTCTACMAGCATGTTAAATGTGCAACCAGAGGGGAAAAAGAACTCTGGACCACCTTTACTCCACACACAGAGACGAGTACAAAGCTCTCCATCAATAAAAAGTGGTCATATGAAGCAGATGCTAAGCTACAGGACTGTTTTGTAGCACAGACTGGAATATGTTCAGGGATTCCTCCGATGGTATTGAGGAGGACACCACATCAGTCACTGGCTTCATCAATAAGTGCATCGATGACGTTGTCTCCACAGCGACCATACGTACGTACCACAACCTGAAGCCATGGATTACAAACAGACAAAGCAGACAAAGCGTCAATACAGGACTAAGATTGAATTACCGGCACCGACGCTCGTCTTATGGAGCATCGTCGGATGGGGCAGGGCTTGCAAACCATTACATACTATAAAGGGTAGCACAGCCGAGAGCWTCCCAGTGACACAAGCCTACCAGATGAGCTAAACTACTTCTATGCTCGCTTCGAGGCAAATAACACTGAAACATGCATGWGAGCACCAGCTGTTCCGGACAACTGTGTGATCACGCTCTCCGCAGCCGATGTGAGTAAGACCTTTAAACAGGTCACCATTCACAAGGCTGCAGGTCCAGACGGATTACCAGGACGTGTACTCCGAGCATGCGCTGAACATCTGTCAACTGTGTTCACTGACATTTTCAACCTCTCCCTGTCTGAGTCTGTAATACCAACATGTTTTAAGCAGAGCACCATAGTGCCTTCAAAGTAGTCACCCTTTGCCTTGATGACAGTTTTGCACACTCTTGGTATTCTCTCAACCAGCTTCACCTGGAATGCTTTTCCAACAGTCTTGGAGTGCCTGTTGGCTGATTTTCTTTATTTCTGTGTTCCGACTCATCTCAAATCATCTCAAATGGGTTGAGGTCGGGTGATTGTGGAGGCCAGGTCATCTGATGCAGCACTCCATCACTCTCCTTCTTGGTCAAATAGCCCTTACACAGCCTGGAGATGTGTTGGGTCATTGTCCTGTTGAAAAACAAATGATAGTCCCACTAAGCCCAAACCAGATGGGATATCGCTGCAGAATGCTGTGGTAGCCATGCTGGTTAAGTGTGCCTTGAATTCTTTTTATTTTTTACCCCTTTTTCTCCCCAATTTTGTGGTATCCAATTGGTCGTTACACTCTTGTCCCATCACTGCAACTCCCATATGGACTTGGGAGAGGCGAAGGTCGAGAGCCGTGCGTCCTCCGAAACACATCCCAGCCAAGCCGCACTGCTTCTTGACACCGCTTAACCCGGAAGCCAGCTGCACCAATGTGTCGGAGACAACACTGTACACCTGGCGACTGTGTCAGAGTGTATTGCGCGCCGCCCACTACAGGAGTCGCTAGTGCGCGATGGGACAGGAACATCCCTGCCGCCCTAACCCGGAAAACGCAGGGCCAGCTGCGACAGAGCCTGGACTCAAACCAGGATCTCTAGTGGCAGGATCTCTCCTTAGACCACTGCGCCACTCGGGAGGTTGTGTGCCTTGAATTCTAAATAAATCACAGACAGTGTCACCAGTAAAGCACCCCCACGCCATCACACCTCCTCCTCCATGCTTCATGGTGGGAACCACACATGCAGAGATCATCCGTTCATCTACTCTGCATCTGACAAAGACACGGTGGTTGGAACCAAACATCTCAAAGTAGGACTCATCAGACCAAAGGACAGATTTCCACCGGTCCATATACCATGTGTCCATTGCTTGTGTTTCTTGGCCCAATAAATCTCTTCTTCTTATTGGTGTCCTTTAGTAGTGGTTTCTTTGCAGCAATTCGACCACGAAGGCCTGATTCACACAGTCTCCTCTGAACATTGATGTTGAGATGTGTTTGTTACTTGAACTCTGTGAAGCATTTATTTGGGCTGCAATTTCTGAGGCTGGCAACTAATGAACTTATCCTCTGCAGCAGAGGTAACTCTGGGTCTTCCTTTCCTGTGGCGGTCCTCATGAGAGACAGTTTCATCATAGCGCTTGATGCTTTTTGCAACCGCACTTGAAGAAATTTTCAAAGTTCTTGTCTTAAAGTAATTGATGGACTGTCGTTTCTTTTTTGCTTAGTTGAGCTGTTAGCAATGTAATGTTATTATTCAATAACACTCCAAAGCAAATCNTGTCTTAAAGTAATTGATGGACTGTCGTTTCTTTTTTGCTTAGTTGAGCTGTTAGCAATGTAATGTTATTATTCAATAACACTCCAAAGCAAATCCGGGGGAGAAAAATAGGTTGATTCAGAGAGGACAAATCCTAGATGTAATGCTGGGAGGTAGATGTTCAGTCTCCTGTCCTCAGCTTTTCTCCACTGAACAAAGGAACAGGATGCCTTTTATAACCCTCCACCCTAGCCTTGGGTTGACCAATCAGAAGTCCTTGCAGTACAACAAGTATCCTGCCCCCGACTCAATGTACAGACCAATGAAAATGTGGCCCACGTCGCTCTGAGTTCAGGAATGACATTCCACAGATTCTAACAGATGTTGAACTGAAACCTAACTCCTATTTACTATTAGTACTCTAGTTATTAGTCCTCTCATCCTCTGCATTGTGTATTTATCTTCAAAATATTCTTATAATATGGACTTGGTCTTTTACCAAATAGGGCTATCTTCTATATACCACCCTTACCTTGTCACAACACAACTGATTGGCTCAAATGCATTAAGAAGGAAAGAAATTCCACAAATTACCTTTTAACAAGGCACACCTGTTAATTGATATGCATTCCAGGGGATTTCCTCATGAAGCTGGTTGAGAGAATGCCAAGAGTGTGCAAAGTTGTCATCAAGGCAAAGGGGGGGTCATTTTGGAGAATCTCAAATATAAAATATAGTTTGATTTGTTTCACATTTTTTTGGTTACTACATGATTCCATATGTCTTCATTACTATTCTACATGGTAGAAAATTGTACAAATAAAGAAAAACCCTTGAATGAGTAGGTGTGTCCAAACTTTTGACTGGTACTGTATATATTTGTTACTGCTCAACTTAAACAATCTTGGTCGACCAATAGCCTAACGACCAAACAATCGACCAGTCGACTAATTGAGGTCAGCCCCATCTCTCTCTACCTCTCTACCTCTATCACACCCTC